>NC_061098.1:36352336-36359836 GCF_015104395.2 Macrobrachium nipponense | reverse complement strand
CAATGTGTGAGATATGCACAGGGAAATAGTGGTATATTTGTACATGTTAGTGAGAACAATCATGGTTATTAACTGGGAAGGGGCAAAAAAGCTGGTGTGTTCTAATAATGCATTGGAAAGGAATATCATTGAATCTAGTTTTATAAAAGAAAGTTACAACAATAATATGAACATCAGTCAAGGAATGTATAAACTTGATCCTTTAATATCAAAAGAAATTTGTAAAACTGTTTAAATTTTAAAGTTGGCTGTAGAGATGTATGAAAATAGGATTATTATATTTGTACAGTAAAGGGGGCAGTAGTAGTAATGAGATGTTCAACCCCGCCTCCCTGACACCTGTCAGGTGTGGACTTGTACCCTAAGCGGTAGTATCCCTTGAGAATTTATTGTAAAATTTTAGCCTAATGATTTTTGAAAGCCACTCCTACCTTGACACCTGCCTGTGGGTGGATCTGCAGTCTCAAATGGTTGTGTGTATGTTCGTCAGTACTGTCTTTGTAGTATATATACTCGTGAATTCTAATACTATGTATCAGTCCTTTGTCAATGGCTTGAAAATAAAGCCGAAACCGGTCAGGACCTAGACCCTGTCTCTTATTTTTCACCTGTGGATATGTGTGATAAATGAATCACGTGCTAAAGGGATTATAATCATCATATATATATATATATATATAATATATATATATATATATATATATATATATATATATATATATATATATAAAGTGTCAAAAATGCTGGGAAATGTAACTAAATCGAACTTAGCAGGAAAGGGAGAGAGTAGATGGGGTTTGGGGGAGAGAGAGAGAGTTTATCGGTTGTCATTCAGTTTTTCTGGGCGCAGCACCGGGTTGGTCAGCAAGTATTAATAATAATAAGTTTTATTTCCAAAATTTCCGTTGGCTATTCTATATCTTACATGGACAAAATTTATTTCGATGCAACAGACAAACATTCCATACTAATTAATTACTGTTTGCTTTATACAACAAAGCTGAATGAACGTCTTATTAATACAAAACGAAACATATCCCTGCAATACTTAGTGTAATGGTATATATGATTAAATAAATGATTTATTTACTTCTGTAAATTAAGCATCATCTTGATTTGGAAAGTTGAACTTTTCTTGTCACAATTCTGGAAATGCAGTGATATTACAGTGTAAAGCGCAATCCACCTACGGGCGAAATAAGTTTCTTTAATGCTGACTTGAAAGAATTGTTATTAACTATTGTCTTTGTATCTGTTGGTAGCTTATTCCGAGCCAAAGGACCCTGTACAGTGAACGATCTTTCACCCAGCTCGGTATTTGTCCTTGGTATGTAAAGGTCGTCGCCATTTCTTCTTGTGCTGTCACTTCTAAATCCAACCGTTGTCGGAGGAAAAATCCATGTTGCTAACAGATAATAAATGTATATCATAAACTGGAAGATATAGGTCGTGCTGTATTTTTGTTCTATATTTAGCCACTCTAATTTCTTTGAGATTGGGATTATATGATCGTATTTCCTTGCCTTCCCATCAGTCACTTTTTTCCCAAAGTTTTGGAGTTTTTGTATACGGTGATGATGATGTTTAGACGTAGTGCCCCACTCCTTCAAACGGTAGTTTACTACGCTTAATGCACGAGACTAAACGGCCAGTTTACGCATTTCTTTATTTGTCTATTATTCTGTTCAGGTAAATTAGTGTTCCGTTCTCTTTCTTACTAAATTCATTTATACGAGCATCAAAAAGCATGTCCTGATCGAACTAAATTTACTCCAAGGCTTTTTAAATGTCTGATAGCACGGCCATTAAAATCCATAACTATATCATCAGCAATTGAAGAGATGTATTGCCCCTAGACAAGGAAAATGTATTGAGTTTTAGATTTGTTTACATTTAATCCATTAGTTTGTGACAATAATATCTTAACATTTAACTGTCATCTGCATACTGTATTAAAAGACAATCTTGTCATGTAGCAGACATGTCATTGGTATAAATTAAGAAATTAATTGGTTCTAATACTGATCCTTATGGGACTCCAAATTGTACTGGTTTACAGGAAGCTATTACATCGTTTATTCTTACTGACTGATACAGATTTTCCAAATCGTTTTTGAACCAAAGCGATTCGATGTTTAGTTATATACATTTACTAAGTAGGACATCATGGCTAACGCCATCAAATGCTTTGGAGAGATGCACAATATAAGAAAAGATCTTTTTTCGTCTATGTTGGTATAACTTTCTTTTTTTTTTATTTTCATCACTGCGGTTTCGGTTGATATGTGGTCTAAAACCATGTTGAGGTGTGATAATAAGTTATTTTCTTCATAAGCTGAACTGAGAGCTTTTTTTAATCTCTTAGATAACTGGTAGAAGTGATATAGGCCGATCATTTCCGATTGCATTTTGGTTACATTTCTTAAAAAAATGGTGTTACATGAGATCGTTTCCAGTGGCCTGGGTAGAAACCAGTTACAATGGAGGTTCTTACTATAATGATTAGGTAAAAACTTGTTACAAGCAAGGCATTGTACGAGACGGAGAGAAATATACCAGATCCAAACACTTTTGAGTCATTCAAATGCCTCACTATCAAGACAACTGTATTTACGTCAACCGGTTGGGGCCTGAATAAGTTATTAGCGAAAGTGGGCAGATTATTATTTGTATTGAAGGTCAGCTGGGAAATTTCGAAGGCCAGTTGACCTACATTTGCAAAATACTTGCTAAATTCTTCTGTTTTATCTTTCTTATATTTGTAATCATCAATACTTGTGTTACTATTTGTGGCAGGGATCTTAACATGAACAATTTGCCATTTAGTAGACAAATTAGCCAGACAGTTTTTAAACTTATCTTTGAAATGTTCTGCATTCTTAGTTTTAATGAGCTGATTAACTCGTTGTTTTTATATATTTTTTTAACATTTCTTTATTCTAAGTTTAATGTATCCTTTTTACTCCATGCAATTCGTCTCTTGTTTTCATTTGTATTTCAAGGTCAATACTTATCCAAGGAGCCGGAGGCCGGGTCATTACTTTTGTTACAGTTGGGGCCCGGCCCATTCATTTAAACTCTCAACAAAAATACTAGTAAATAAAGAGACTGTTAATATTTACATTGTCAGTCCTTTAAATATTATTAAGTTTCTATTAAATAGGCTATTACAGAAAGTATTTTGGGTTGCCTTTTTGGTTTCGAAATATCAATTGGTAGCATTACCAACTGTTGATCATCAATAGGACAGGAACTTCTTCAATTTGGGAAATCATTTCTGATCTGTTTGTGATGATAACATCTAGCAGTGATGAGGTTATTCTTGTAATTATTGTGGGTTTATTAATTGCCTGAAGTAGGTTGCACTGGTGTATAATTTTACTCAATTTACCATTAGAGGATAATAAATCATTACTGACGTTAAGTAATATAAAAAATGGCTTTCCACTTACGGAAACAATACTAAAAACAGCCTTAATTTAATCGAAAGTGGAGATTATCTAGACATCTCCAACTCCTACTACTTTATCAACATTTAGAATAATTCTATCAACTTTTAATCAAATCATCTCGAACATAAATGCAAGTTCCTCGTCCTCTTCCCTAGTTGCAACAATATATATCAACATTTGAGAGAGAGAGAGAGAGAGAGAGAGAGAGAGAGAGAGAGAGAGAGAGAAAATAACCTTTCTTGGAATGTGTCAAATAAGGCCCTGTCCACACTAGCGGGCACTGCCCGACGGGCAAACATCATTCCCATAACCTGTTCCAATATACTGACCGACAGGTAGACATAGTTCCCATAATCTGTTCCATTATACTGACCTACCAAGTATGGAGCCAGAACAATGAGATTGTCCAGTAACACTACTTCAGAAGCGAGAGAAACTATAAACAGCTGGAAGTGCCCGACGGGCATGCCCGCTAGTATGGACAGGCCATTAGAGAGAGACACAGACAGGCAGACAGATATTTTGATGCTTAATGTCATACTGTAACATATAGGTGGAATCTGTTTTAGGTAAAGTTTACCTGACATAGATTTTATCATAAGCGAGATAATGTTGTATATCATTTGATAATGTCTTGTTTTCATATATTTTGATTTTTTATGCCATGAACAGGGGAAAGTTTAGCAGATATATTTTTTATGAGCTGATATAGTCTGATGTCTTAGGCCATCAATAAGGCAATGTTTACCTGATATATTTCTATGCTTTATGTCATTAATTAGGAATCTTAGCTGATATATTTAGATGTTTTATTCCATGAATAAAGCAATGTTTACCTGATAATTTTTGTTTCATGTCATGAATAAGACAATGTTTACCAGATGTATTCTTATGTTTTACGTTATGAATAGGGCAATCTTTACCTGACATATTTCTGTGCTTTATGTTAAGAATAGATAAATACTTAGCTGATATATATTTTAGGAATAGGGCAATGTTTTCCTGGCATATTTCTATTCTTTGTCAGCAATAGGGCAATGTTTAGCTGATACATTTTTGTTTTATTCGATTAATAGAGCAATGTTTACCTGGTATGTTTATATGCATTAATCATGAATAGAAAATGTTGGCCTTGTTGGATTTGATTTTTGTTTTTTTGATATGTCATGGACAAGACAGTGTTTACCTGATATATGGCAATGTTTAGTTGATATATTTTTGTTTTATGCCATGAATAAGATAATGCGTAGTTGGATATGTCTGTTGTCTTTCATGAATAACATAATGTTTGGACAAAATCTATTACTCCAACGCTGAGAACATAACTTTGCTTTTGAAAAGATAAAAGAACTTGCGTATGTTCTATTATTTCCTTATTCTTTCCTTCGTTTTTCTTATCCTTTTCTCCCTCCTTTATCAAATTATGCATTCACTCCTGTAATTATCTCTTCTCATTATTTCTTTTTAATCTTCTTTTGTTTGTGCTTTTTATTAGCTTATTTTTTAAAAGATTATGAAACAAAGTCCCACAGCTTCAATAATCATCTTTTTTTTTCGGTTTCTATCTCCAGAAATTATCCTAAGTTTCAGTCCCCAAATAATTTGAGAAGAAATATGTTAATAGTGTACAGTTTTGCAACACCTACATACTCTATACCCGACCATCATTATGTTAATGCACCGATGCACACACTTCACTGCATTTCATTTCACATAATTTATTTCCACAAGTAGTTTCTATAATATATAAAATATAGCAAATTAAAATATGTTCTATAAGTAGCCTAGATGGTTGTGAAAGGTGGAGCCAAGTGGCCCATCACACTCAAATACTGGTAACTCAACTAAGTTATTTCATAAATACAAATCCTGTGGTACTAGATTAGCATATCCAGTAATGTGTTCTTAGCATAGATTAATTAATAAAAAATAAAATAATATCCTTGCAAAATTGATGCTTTGATGACTTATACAACCCACGGCTGCAAAACCAGTGGTGTAACATCTTTGTGACCAGATTCGTATATTATTGGCAATACAGGCAATTATAGTCCAGACAATCTAGGGCAAAAATAGATACAGCCTAGCACAAGTTGGCAGAGTAGCAATTTACAATTTTGTGATTCTTGGTTACATCCAAATAACATCAAACATCTACCATTATTTAAATACTCAATCCAGGCGATATAAGACGGAGGACAGAATGAGAGAGAGGAGAGAGGAGAGAGAGGAGAAGAGAGAGAGACGAGAGAGAGAGAAGAGAGAGAGAGAGAGAAGAAGAGAGAGAGAAGAGAGAGAGAGAATGCAGCTGCTTATAGGATAATTAAAAAGGATATTTTCGTCTGAATAATATTAATATGAATAGTCAGTTGCAACAATATTTTAGGCATTTTTATTTAGAAAATATGATAACGATTATAAACAATACGATGTCATGAGATTTCATGATAATTATTTTCCAAAAAATATATATAGCATGTTTCATAAAGCAGAGGGTCTCAAGTATATCCGTCAGATTAATAACTAAACAGGAATAAAATCTCTCTCTCTCTCTCTCTCTCTCTCTCTTTCTGTCCATATATATTTCATTCAGTATTGTATTTCTTTGCGTGATTACCGTAATTTTCCCTCCCTCCTCCCTTTCGAACTATTCTAACTATTTACTGGTTGTTTGAACGTGGGCCATTTTCAGGGCAAGAAGGGCATGATCTCACCGAGCCAGGCCTGGCGGGGAGACACCGCTTTTGTAACTGGGTGTACATGTATATGTAGATATAGATATAAATATATATCTTAGTATAAAAACAGTAGTTTGGTCTGTCTGTCTGTTGTCTGTAAGCATTCTCCGATGCGGAATACCACGTAAGTGCTTAAAACGGCTGACGGACCAATTTATTAGCATTAGGGGTTAAAGAGTGGTGAAGGAGAGAGGGTCTTTCCCTACCCTGTGACTGACTACCTAACTAACAAGACCAAGCCATTTTCAAAGATACGGGGGAAAATGACATCCGAGAATACTACCGCTCGGTTGGTAGTTTACGGTAAACATTGAATCGTGAATTCTTACATTCTGACAAGTAGGGCAGGTACAACAACATACGAAATAGCAAGAAAAGAAAATAAAAAGTTCGAGCTTTAGCTCGGCAAAAAACACCTGTGTTTTATAAATAACTTTTACTTTAGTTTAGAGTACAGTCACATCGACCTCACTGCCCAGGTACCGGACCTCACTACTTACTTTTACTTTTAGGGGTTATTTCTCGCCCTCCATCAGACACTAAGAGTCTGTTCAGGCGGGCCTTGATGTGTGAAAATAATTTCTTTCCAGTTTATATTTTGCTCTGTATCTTTTCAGTATTCGCTAGCATTTGTATTCAGGCTTAATAGTTTTCTGATCACTATTATAACACTTTCCAAAGAGATAAGTCTTCAGGTTTTTCTTGAAAGCTGCCACATTTTTGCTATTCTTGACATCAAGTGGAAGGTCGTGAAAGAGTCTCGGTGTAGCATAACAAAAAGTTCTTCCTCCTATTATCACGATTCACACTAATTTCGAATAGTCTATATGGGTCATCAGGATGTCTAACTCTTACAGCAGTGCTTGTAACTTAAATTCAATTCTAGCCTTAACAGGTAACCAATGTAGATCGATCAGTGCAGGAGTTATTCTCTCCCGAAATTTAATACCTTTTATCAGTCTAGCGCCCGGTTTTGCACATTTTTAAGCTTTCTTAGTAGTGTATTGGGCAATTTATAGTACCGAGAATTGCAATAATCAAGCCTTGATATTACGTGACTCATCACTAATTAGTAATATATATATATATATATATATATATATATATATATATATATATATATATATATATATATATATATATATATATATACATATATATATATATATATATATATATATATATATATATATATATATATATATATATATATATATATATATATATATATATATATATATATATATATATATATATATAATATATATATATATCTATATATATATATAATTATATATATATATATATAT
>NC_061098.1:36339836-36347336 GCF_015104395.2 Macrobrachium nipponense | reverse complement strand
TATCTGTTTTCTGTTGTGTAAAAATTCTTTTAACCATCTTCCTACTTTATCCACGATATTGTGTTTTCTAATTTTCTTCGCTAATATATTATGGTCTACTTTATCAAAAGCTTTTGCAAAGTCTAAATAAACCACATCTGTTTCATTTCCGCTTTTCATATTTTTGAATATGTTTTTCCGGTGGACTAACAGTTGGGTTTGTGTACTTTTTCCGGGTACGAAACCATGTTGTCCTTTATTAAACAAATTATTTTTTATTAAATGTTTCATAATATTTTTCTTCATTACCCTTTCATACACTTTCATTATATGTGATGTTAGACTCACAGGCCTATAATTACTTGCCTCTAGTCTTGATCCACTTTTGAAAGTAGGGGTAATATACGCTAATTTGTGCTCATCATATATCTTGCCTGTATCTACACTTTGTCTTAATAATATTGCAAGTGGCTTTGCGATAGAATGAACTACTTTCTTTAACAAAATAGCAGGAATTCCATCAGGCCCTGCAGCAGCTCCATTTTTAATTTCATTAATAGCCTGCACAATATCAGCTTCATTAATATCTATGTCAGCTAAATATTCACTATTTTCATCCCTTACTTCTATATCATTATCTTCATTATCTATTCTAGGGTGAATTCTCTCTTATATCGTTCTGCCAGTATGTTGCAAATTCCTTTTTTTCATTCGTTAATCTCCCTTCAATTCTCAGAGGGCCTATTTCTATTCTTCTTTTATTCATCTTCTTCGCATATGAGTATAATAGTTTGGGGGTTTGCTTGATATTTAATAGGGTTTTTTCTTCCAAGTCCCGTTTTTCATTTTCTTTTGATTGTATAATCTTTTTTTCTGCATTTTCTATCTTACTTTTTAGTTCTATAACTTTCCATGCATTTTTTTCTTTTGCAAGACCTTTTTTCCACTTTCTGATTTTCTGGAACAAGATTCTTCTGTCTCTTGGTATGCATGAATGATGTTTACTTTTCTTCTTCGGTATATATTTTTCCACTATTATCTCCAATATTTTATATAATATCTCCGTATTTACCCTTATGTCATCACTTACGAAATGTTATCCCAATCTTTGTTTAATTCTTCATTAATTTCTGACCATTTTATATTTTTACTGTAGAAGTTGTATTTTCCATATCCTTCCCACTTTTTCATTTCTTGCTTATCTCTATTTTCACTTGCTTTGGAATGAACTGTTAATTCTATGACATTATGGTCTGAAATACTCGCATTATAAACTATTATTTCTTTAACATAATTTCATCTCGTTCACAAATACTAGGTCTAAAGTATTTTCCTTTCTTGTTGGCAGGTGATTTATTTGTTGAATGTTGTATTCTAGTAGCATATCTAATAGCTTTTCAAATTGCCTCTTATCTTCTGCACTACTTATTACTCTCTTTTTTATATGTATAAGTACAACCACAATCTCCTATTCGTTTCTTCTGTCCATTCTACGAACGGAAAGTTGAAGTCACCAGAGATATACATAGTCCAGTCCTTGGATTTCTACATATATCATCCAATTTTTCAATTATTAAGTCAAACTCTTTAGTATTAGGAGGTCTATATATTACTATGTTCATCAATTTTTCAGATTCAAATTATACCGCTATTAGTTCACATTCCTGAGTATTACTATATTTCTCATATATTTTTCCTTGTTTTTGTCTTTCCCATATATTGCGGTTCCCCCTTGATTCCTATTTTTTCTATCTGATCTATAAGTTTGGAACCCTTTTATTTGATCATCATTTCCCAGGTCTCTTGGGTAATACCAGGTTTCACTTATATTCATTATATCTATTTTCTTTTCATTTTGGCGGGTTAGTTTCTTCTAAGTACTCTATTTTTCTTTTTGAGTTACTCGTAACTAAACCCTGCGCATTCATCACTATGATGGTTTGCGTGTTTTCTCCTTCATTTAATACTGATAGTAATAAGGATTTTCCCATGTCTCTTTCCTGTTCTGGTAGTTGTTCTTTTTTTTTCATTTCCAGAAATTCTGACATTAAAAAATCCAACTTTTCCATAATATTTGATCTTCCTTCATCATAATTATTCATTTTGTGTCTGAATCTGCAATTTTCTCCGTTTCTGCAATATCCTCTTGCATAATAAATACAGTTATTATCTCTTGAGTAGAATTTCGGAGCTGATGCTTTGAAATTCTTTGCTGACACCTCTGCATATCTCATTGGTGGTTTGCTTTTCTCTTTTACCTGATATTCTTGATTTCTCTCTTTATTTGTTTCTTTCTTATTTTGGATTTTATTACTTGGTTGGTTATTTATTTGATTATGATTCATGGCTACCAGGGTGCATATATTTGCATTTTTTTGTCGAACTTTACATCCTTTTCCTTCTTTTTTAAGGTTTTACATATTTTGGATGCAGATCTCTGCAATCATCCCCATATCCATCTAAGTATGCAAACCTTTACCATATATTTCATAGTTTTGACATATCTTAGGATGTTTGTAGTAAAATCTTTCTCCAAATCTGCAATTCCCTCTTTTCAAAAGGTTGCAGATTTTGTGTCTTGTCTATTTTTTCCTCTTTCCCGTCATTGTGTAGAATCTGGGTATAGGAGCCCTCTTAGGGATTTGCTTTTCTAGTCATATCGTAATTTTATTTCTTTCGTAGGTATGTTGCTTTATTGCCTCATATGTAGTATCAATGAGTATCTCTGCATCCATAACTTTTATCTTGTTCTTTGTTTTCCTTATTTTTTTCTGTCATTTCATTTTTGTTTACTTCTCTTCCGTTTTCCTCTTCTTCTTTTTCTTCTTCTTCTTCCTCTTCCTCTTCTTCTTCATCCTCAACTATTTGTACATTCAATCTTGATTTAATAACATTGTCTATCCATGATAGACATGTTGAACAAAAAATTCTTGTATCTTTTCTCAAATCTTGTATTACCTCAGCACACTGTGGATGGGTCGGAATGTTGCATGCAGCACATTTTCTGATTAGGTTTTGTGGATTGACTATGCTATACCAAACCTTACACAGTTTGCATGCTTTTGGCATTCTTTTTCCTAATGCATCAATTAGTATATTCACAAGATTCACCTTATTCATTTTCTTTGTCGGAATATGTTGGTTTATGTATATTTTCTTTATGAGTCTCTTGACCACTTGGATTTTATTTGGAACTTCTTCAATTATTTTCAAGATGTTTTCATTAGATTTGTTCCAGTTTGAAGGATTATATCCTTCTAATATATCTATGAATGCTTTTGTATCTTTTTGGTTAGGACTGTTGCTGATTTCATAGATGAGAAATGCCAGTTCCCTTCCTGCTACCTCATCGTATTGCGAATCTGCTAAGCACGCCAAATTACGCCACCTTTTCCCGCAGTTGGAACTTACTGCCATCTTGTTCTGATTTATAGTATTACACTTGATAAACTAACTTAGAAGACGCTTTATCCTACTATTTTCACACTAATCTTATCACCGATAGTTCACGAACACTTCTAGATATTTCTCACAAATTCTAGTCGTATGTTAAACTTGTGATATCTGTTGATTATTGTGACTTCACGCGGGTACGTCTCACCAAGCAAGATGACTACTACGAGAGGATAATCGTATATTGGCAATATAAGATCTTTCATATTGATAGTAATAACGCTTGAGAATGTGTTTGTGTGTGAGAGAGGAGAGAGAGAGAGAGAGAGAGAGAGAGAGAGAGAATGAGAGAGAGAGAGAGAGAGAGAGAGAAATGGTTACTTGATTACCATTCTGAAGTGATAATGACGATAATAATAATATAACTTGCCCTAGTCTCTTCTGGAGTTTAACCTTCATAGAACCTCCCAGAGAACTTCCATAAAATTTTCTGAGCCTCAGGAACGAACAGCCTTAGTTAGCCAAGAACAACGAAAAAGCTTCAAAGGCTCCGCTCAGTCTAAAGAGAATGGAATATACCTTCTTCGCCTGTGGTGCGTCCTTGAATATTTGCCTGGGGTTTGCGGGAAACAGGAAAATGAACGAGACAGAGAACAATTAACGCTTGTGCAATCATCCTGACTGTTCAGCTTTGCATCAGATTTGACGCGACGTCTTGATTACAGGTGCGTTCGATTTATGCAAAGACTCCAAGCGGTTGCTTTATCATACTTCGCTTAGTGACAGCTGTTTCGTGAGGTTTGTGAGGAATTTACCTAAAGTGTATATAATCATTCTTTGCTGGCGTTTGAATCTCTCTCTCTCTCTCTCTCTCTCTCTCTCTCTCTCTCTCTCTCTCTCTCTGTTGTAATGGTGAATAGTCCCAGACCAAAGACTGCATAAAATCTATCAATCGGTCAGTTATTGAAATTAACTAGTGCGGATACTTGACATTGAGGACTGATGGTCCTACAAAGTTTGTAACTATTCCTGAATATTACCTCATAAAACCGCAAACCACCAGAAACCATAAAACGACAATCAACAAGTAGTTTTAATATTTAATACCACAATGAACCGTACCACCAATCACTACCTCATTGCTTCCTAAAACCATAAATCATTACCACCAGTAAATAAGTAATACCAAAACATCCAAAACACTCATCCGCTAATACCACCATAGAACACATTATCAAGATATTAACCATTGTTGCTGCCAAGAGAACCCCAAGAATAAATCTTCATACTCCACGGCACTTTCCCATACGGTTTCACCCAAATTATCCCATCATTACAACAATTACCCAGCTTTTACGCCGAAGCGCTGCAATTGCTCATAATAAACATATAAAGGAATAGTAATGTTAAATAAGATTGACCAAAGGATGTCCGTCTTCCACATTTCACCATCCATATATGAAACATAGAGATAACAAATTGCATATCAGCACACAATTTCTTACAATTTCCCCGTTTTCTTCATCTTCGATATATGAGTTAAATCTGGCCAAACCTGTTTTGTCATCTGAGGCTAAAAACCTATTCCCTTTTTTTCTTCTATAACCTTAAAAGGACTTTAAAAATTTGGACCTAACGTATATTTAATTTTTCAAACACACGTTATCTCCAACCGCAATTTTGACATCTAATGATTTTTCATTGCTTCTTTCCACCATTTCTCATGTTTTCGGCTCGATATTATGGCTGATACTAGGATCCATACAGAGAGGGGTCAACTAACGCACAGATATGGTTGGGTCAGGGATGGGCGACTGAGATCACGTAAGGCCCCGCTGCTCACAGTCAAGTATACCTTCGGGGGTGCATTTCAACGAATATCAAAACAAAATATGTCTTCTGCTTCTATTTTATCTTTATCCGGTCTCTGAGGATTTATTTTATGGTCCTGACCCTACTTTATGTTTATCCTGTCTCTGGGGATCTTTAAAGTCTTTAATCCACAATCTGCTTAGGATCTCGGCATATAAATGCCAACAGTCCAGTACAATGTTTCATTCACTTAAGGAACAGTTTTTGAAGGTCCAAGATGGAAATGCAAGAGGAGATACTGGAATTGAGGAGGCAATTGCAAGAAGCAAGAGAACATAAGAGCACGCCATGTGTAAAGGAGAAGACTTATGCTAGGGAAGAGATAAAAGTGATATTTAAATCTATATTTACTGAAACTCAAATGGATGCATTAATTGATAAGAAAGAACCTCATAATTGGTCCGATAAAGATATTGCTTTGGCTCTCACTTTGCGAAGTTTTAGCCCCAAGTGCTCACTATAAGTAAGTGGAAAAAAAGGTATCCCTTTGCCCTCTGTCTCCACACTTAACAATAGGGCTAGACATTTTAATTGTGAGCCAGGATTATTAATGTCTGTGTTGTGTTTTATGAAAAAGAAAGCGGAGAGTGTTTATCATCAATGGAAAGAATTTGCAGTTATGTCCATGGATGAAATGAGTTTATGATAAAGCAGTAGACATTATGTATAAACCTCATGATAAAGTGCAAGTTGTCATGGTAAGGGGACTTATAGGTAACTGGGAGACAACCAGTATACAATGCATTTGTTGAATCAAACGTTCAGAAAATTCTTTTAACTCTAATAGAAGTGTTGAAAAAGCCAACTATTATGTTGTTGCATTAGTGCATGATTTGGGATCGTCAAATCTCCGTGTCTGGAAAAGTTTGGAAATATCTGCAGAATCCATGAAAAATTCTTTTAAAAATCCAAGTGCAGACAGGGACATCTTCGTTTTTGCAGATGCGACTCATCTCATCAAACTCAACGGAACAATTTCATCAAGTCAGGTTTCAAATTGCAAGATGGCAGTATTGTGCCGGATTCTGCCATTCGTGAAATGTTCAGTAAGAGAAAGACAGAATATGGCCTTTCTTACAAATTAAATGAAAGTCATTTTAACCTGATTGGCCAAGAAAAGCAACGTGTGAAACTGGCAGTGCAACCGTTATCCATCAAAACTGCAAATGCAATAGCATTTTTGGGTGAGAAAGGCCTGTTAGAGAGCAGTAATTGGGAGGAGACTGCAACGTTCGTATCATTAGTTGACGAGTGGTTTGATATCATGAATTCTTGTACTGTTTATGGTGACAAGGCATCCCGAAACGCCTTTGGAATTGATTATGAAAATCAGAAAATGTTTTGCATGAAATGATGGACACCATGAGAACCAAGAAGGTGGCAAACTCACGGTTTAATTGCATGAATAAATTTCAAAAAGGGAGTGATTTTGTCATGCAATTCTCTGATAGGCCTATATGAGATGGTAAAGAAATTATATGGTGTTAAATAAATTTCCACAAGAGGACTGAATCAGGATGTACTTGAACACTTTTTCGGACGTGTATGACAAATGAATGGGCCATATGAAAGTCCTAATTCAGTAAACTTCAAATTCTGCTTAAGAAAGTACTTGCTAGGGAAAGACATTGCGCTGTTAAGTGAAAAAACCCTACCGAATGCATAGAAGAATTTGATATCCTTAACCAGCAAATGCAAACTCCGGCAAGTGCAATGCGAGACAGCGAGAGAGAAGTATCTGTAGAAATATGCCTGACAAGTATTTATTTCAAAACAGTAGAATGTGACTTTGAAAAAGAAAATGAGGACGCAATAGACTTGGAGAGGAACCTAATAATGAGACAGAAGAAGACAAGAGATTGATATCTGAAGTGATAGAAGAAAAATCTCTTCGATACATTAGAGGCTATATTGTGAAGGAGTTTGGATGAAAATATTCTCATTTGGGAGTTAAGGCATCAGAGGCTAACGAAAAAAGAAAAATCATGGCTTAGTACTAATAATAACATAGGCGGACTTCATGCTCTTCTCATGATTTCATGTCTCCGTTATCTATCATGAGAGAAATTTTCATTGCTGCTCATGGTGATACTTTAAGAGAAGGCAAAGACTGCAAAAAGTCATTAATTTCAGAAATGGAATTATCGGGAGATAATATTCCCAAAGATGTGATAGCATTTTTTTGCTAAAATTTCTGTTCTTTCGGATGAGACATCTGAACAAAGCAATTGTGATAGATAAAAAGAAAAAGAGTCT
>NC_061098.1:36325888-36336836 GCF_015104395.2 Macrobrachium nipponense | reverse complement strand
TGTAGGCGAAGACCATTCCACTGTCCTAGCATACGTGAGTCGACTGCTCTACACTGCTCACCTGTGGTACCACTTTAGCAGATAGATATATAAAAAATATATTCATTTATATCCGAAGCAAATCAGTGCTAACATGGAGAGCTACCTTTATATCCAAAGCTTATTTCATCTGCATGGCATTTATTCCCCTCAGAAAACGCCCCGATACTATAGAGGGGAAACATGATTGCATCCTACACGGCGTCACGTAGCTGTCCAAACCGACCCCTATTTGGAATGTGCCAACTCATATCGTCGAATAATTTTTCGAATCTTTTCGCTCTCCCGCCATTTATGCTACTCCCGCTCACGATAAGAGCTAATATCTTGCGCTTATTGTTCCGGTATTTCCAATATATGAAATCTGGAAATCTTTTTTGGAACCCTTTATTGACTCTACGGAATGATTGGGTGTGTAATCATGCCTCTCGAATGCTTGGAAGCAGCGACCAGAGATCGAGCGATTTTTATCACGGTCTTTAGTGTTTGAGTCGTCCAGAGGGAATATAATAACGGTAGATATATATTTTTTTTACATCCTGATAGATTTAGTATATGACACATATTCTCTTATTTTGAAATTGTCCAGTATGAAAATTTACCCCGTAGGGGCGGTAGTGCCTTCAGTGCACCTCATGTGGTGCAATGTAGGCATTACTTAAGGTTCTTTGCAGCGTCCCTTCGGCCCCGAGCTGCAACTACTTTCATTAATTTTACTGTACCTCCGTTCATATTCTCTTACTTTCCACCTTCTCCTAACAATTGATTCACAGTGCAACTGCGAAGCTTTCCTCCTGTTACACCTTTCAAACCTTTTCACTATCAATTTCCGTTTTAGCTCTGAATGGCCTTAAGTTACCCCAGTGCTTGGCATTATGACTAAAACAAAAACCTATAACCTATAATATGAAAGTTTCTATCAACTCGTGAGATTAGGGCTCCTCTTTATTCACTGTAGAACGGAAGAGAGAGGCGACAATAAAATGAACAAAGAGAATGTCATGACATACTTTCATATTACTAGATGGAATTTCTTTTCTTTTTTTCTTATACTCATTTTCAACCTTTTTTCATTCATATTTCACATCTTTATTCATTTGGTTCTTACTTCCATAAGAAAATTTTGAAAAACAATCGTGTACACAATCAAAACTTTCAATTCTTCATCCGTTAAAATTTTCATATTACTGGATGATTTTTTTTTATATATACTCATCTTCAACTTTTTTCAATCATATTTTACATCATTTATCCATTTAGGTTTATTTCCAAATGAAAATTTTGAAGAATAAAACAAATGTACACCACCAAAAACTGTTTTTAATTCTTCATCCTTAACATCAGGCCCGCAAACATCAGTACATCTTTATGGATTCCATTCGCCATAACATCATTTTAAAATCCCTCAAAAACCTCTTTTACAAAAATAGATAGGTAGACAGATAGATATAGTGAGTGGTGTGTATGTGTAAGAGAGAGAGAGAGAGAGAGAGAGAGAGAGAGAGAGAGAGAGAGAGCTTGTCAGTGGAGACCTAATTCACTGTACTTTTTCGAAACAAAATTCTACAAGACTGATGTTTTTATAAAAACCATCAGGCTTCATGTAAATCCATTTTCTTGTTCACTTCGCATATGAAAAGTAAAGGGATGAAACGGAGCTCTAATATTCGTGTGTTTCAGTTCAAAATCCTATTTTTTGTTAAGTTTACATTTTTTTACTCCTATCATGAGTGATCTCAACCAATTGTTAGTTCCGTACACCGTATCACTTTCGTTATTCTTTGTTATATCAATTATATACTACGCCATTCTTTCATATATTTCATCTCCAGAATAATATTTCTTTTTATAAACTAACAGGTTTTAGAGGGAGATGGATTTTTTTTCTTTTATTGAATGACCTGAATTTCTTTCGTTAGTTTGACAATAATCTATTGTATCCATCACTGCGACACCCCTCCAGGTATACGTCGCTTTTGGGTTGGTTCCGAGTCAAGAGTCCCTCATCAGGCCTCCCATACCCACATTTGTGCCACATGTAAGGGACTACCTTGACTAAAAGCCTCCTCAAGCACATCCCAACCTTTGCGATTCTGAATTTAGTTAAAGTGGTGAGACTTCAGGTTAAAAAAAAAAAAAAAAAATAAATAATAAAATAAATATACCTTACTATTACCCCGTTCAGTTTCCTTTGTAGAGAATCTTTTATTAAGAAAAGTTGGTTGATACAGCTTAAGGAGGCCTTATGCCAACACGGCTCTGTTGGATCCAGTAACGAGTGTTCTCTGGTTGATTGTTGGGAGAGGAGAAATAATTCTTGTGTGGCATTAATATAATAATAATGATTAGTTATAATAATTGAGTAATGAAGACGAATACAACTAAAATGAAACATCATTTACTGAAACCCAACTTAATCTTTACAATATTTAATTGATACCACTTTGAACTCATCTAGAATAATGTAAATGTGATACTCTTCTTTAAAAAGGGAATTCTGTAGCAAACACCCCTCCAGATTTCTCTCTGAAGCAACATTAAGAAAATATTACCTCTCAAGACCCTGAAGAAAAAAAAGAAGAAGAAAATTGAGATATTGAGCACAAACATCCTTCTGACAATCTGAGGGCGAATCTAGCAACCCAGCAATTGATTGAACTGATTTACGTTGATTAAAACTGGCGCCACATCTAGGTTATTGACGCCGACAATCGGGTCCGTCCTCGACCTTCGCCTCCATCTTCTCTTATTGAGAGTCCTGGTGTTCTGCACCCTACAACGGTTCTTAAGGCTTTGGATTCCTGATCCAAAGGGCGGCTTCTTGGCAGGAGGCGTTCACGAGACGCTTCCTTGATTACTCCGATGAGTGACAGATAGTTGGTGGTTAAGGGAACAGAGTGGATGAGAGAGACCTGTGTTGGTGCCAGATGGGAATTGTATGAGGTTTCTTCTCTCTCTCTCTCTCTCTCTCTCTCTCTCTCTCTCTCTCTCTCTCATGAAAAGCAAAAAGGTAGAGATTCAGAATAAAATTATATGAATATCTCTCTCTTTCTGATACAAAGACGACACGGGGTTTTGATACACACATATATATATACTACTACAAAACACAAAACCATCCGAAATACAACATTACAGCACATATCCGCCCGACCCCCCCCCCCCCCCCCCCCCCCCCCCCCCCCCCCCCCCCCCCCCCCCCCGAGCAAACCCCCATGCGAACAAAGTTAATATATCTCTATAACATGTTACGGAGAAATATTCCTTTCTTATTTTCCAAGCGAAAAGATTATTTACATGATCCTTGTAAATGTGTTCACCATCATTACTTGAAGGATTTTCTTGCAATTACAAATTGTCCTATATTGCTGATTACTAAACCCGTAATACATGAGCATAATTTTCAACTGGAATATGCCATAGATAATTCTATTCTGCATAAAGAGCGAAGCTTATTTCTTCTATTTTTATCCTAAGCTTCGCTTCTGGTAAATCAGTTTTTGTCACTCAGTCGAGTCATAAAGATAAATCTTCAAATGACAAAGTTCAGAAAATGTGATGATAAAATATTCTGTTTTCAATTCTAAACCTTTTCGGGGCAAATAATAAACCTGACTGAAGTGTTTATGTTAAGTCTTGTGATATTCTACCTTTGTGTTATCTTTCAAATGAATTATTATTATTATTATTTTTATTTAGACTTTATTCAAGGTGTCGTAACTTTATTTAAAATATATTGTATGATGTAATGCACAGAATTTATAATCTATAGGCTCGGAGTAAATTTGACATTTCAGATTACGTCGAATATTTTTATTTTTCTGTTTATCTTAGTGAAATTTAAAATATCAGCACATTCAATACGGAAGATAACTTTAAGTCTTAACATGATGGGATTTTTAGTACTGTTGTAATGAGGAATGTGAAAATTTTCTTCGAAACGACAGCAGATTTTAGGTCTGAAAATCTATTACTTTTCTTTTAAAAACTGGATTCAATTAACGTTTCACTAAATCACAATAGTACTGATGTGTCGTATAGGAATCTTTTAAACATTTATTATATTCATTGTTTTCAAGTATTCCTATTTTGTTCAATTTCAAGAGCTGCATTTATCGTACCCATAGAGCATTTCAAAAGAGCTGCATTTATCGTACCCAGAGAGAGAGAGAGAGAGAGAGAGAGAGAGAGAGAAATGGCTGAAATCTAAGGCAGACTCCTCACATAAGTTGAAATTAAGCTGAACAGCAAAACCTTTGATAAAAGGCAGGCATGTCTAGATTTATGAAAAAAACAGACAATAGTAAATTGTGAAATTTGAGAGAGGAGAGAGAGGGAGAGAGAGAGAGAGAGAGAGAGAGAGACAGAGAGAGAGAGAGAGAGAGAGGTTGAGTCGTACTTCGAAGAAAACTATTCCGGAAGCTGACTTAGGGAAAACTATTTCCTTGTTTTTCTCATTTCTTTTCTTTTTGGGGAAAGTCTAGAGACTCAATTCCTCAGGAGATGAAAAGTTGTGCAGAGGAATAAGATGGATATGAGGTCTATTGCTGGAGGCTCTTCCAGGATCCAGGAATTACTCCAGAATTCTCCTGCAGGTAGAAGCTGAGAGACTGGAGATATTTACAAACAAACACACACGTACCACACACACACACACACACACACACACACAGAGAGAGAGAGACGAGATGAGAGAGAGAGAGAGAGAGAGAGAGAGAGAGAGGAGAGTACGAGGACGAGAGAGAGAGAGAACAAAATTTTAAGTTTGTAATTGCCAAAACTAAAACCATAAGATATTATTTAACCTCTAAAACGTAATATTGTTCTGTTTGTTGTTGTTATGCTGGTAAATGTCAAATTGTTATTCTTCTGTTATGCAAATGGGAGCCGAGTTAGTGAATGGTGCCGTAAGTGGAGTATGAGGCTGTATGCCAAAACGAAAACACTATTGATTTACCATTATTCTAGGGATGACTTTTGACCCACATGTTACTTTTGAGAACACCTAATGAAAGTGTCAGCAAATGCCACAAAGATGTTAGTATTCTACTTCAGGCGACATTCATTTAGAAGTGATAAAATCAGGCATTTGTCTTTCCTTTACTCGAGTACTCCGGTATGGATGTCTGCCTCTACCAGAGATTTATCCCTTTTAGACAATGGATCGTGATGGTAGGTTTCTGTTTCCTAATAGTAGTAGTTACGATTTGGGACCATCGACGCATGGTCTCTTCTTTGTCCCTTTTTCTCAAGTTTTATTTTACTAGAGATTTTTCACTTTCACAATTGATCCCTGATCCCCTTTTCCTGCTGAAAGCGACAATAGATTCGCTGAACAGCAGCACCAATATACAGTAAATGTTTTGGCTCACTGACGAACTTCTCAGTTTCCAGAGGTCCTTTATTCCTCGCTCCGTTGGACTGTGGAACAGCCTCCCTGAGGATGTTGTGCAATTGGAACTTGGGAAGTTCAAGAGAAGATGCAAGGTATTACTACTATAAAATAATTTTCCTTATATTTTACTCACAATTATATCAATTTGTTTATTAATTTCTTAAACTGGTTTTCCTTTTCTTTTAACTGATCTCCTCTTTCTGTATTTCCTGCTACTTCCCGTCACTTCTTTCCAATGAGCACCATTCTTTGGAAACTTGATTTTAAAGTCAGTGGCCCCGTGGGCAATACGAATAGGGATTCAAATGAGTAATAACAATAAACAATCAATTTCTTCCCTAAATGCGCCCCCCCCCCCCCGCACAATAGACTTCCTTATCTTTAAATATCGCTTATTTTATCCCCAGCAATGGCAGTCTTCAAAAAGTTTTCATTTCCCATAAAATTATCTGATTTCTCCTTGACGTTCTGGAATGACAAGACATATTTCCTGTAGCCTTTGACTCCTGCGATGAATTTATCTCTTTAGCTTTGGAATTACACCTGGAAAACAAGTTTTGGATTGAAGCTTGGCCCAGCATAGTCTTAGAGGTTGATTTTTTCCGTGACGAAGCGTTTTTCTTGGTTTGGGAGGTTTTTCTCTCCAGTCGTTTGTGCTGTTTTACTGCAATAGCTGCGACCTTCTTCTTTTTTTTTCTTTTTTTTTTTTGTGGCGCTGAGAGATATTTGTTCTTCATGAAAGAAACTCGGTATCTTTAGATATGTAATTTAAAGAGCTTATTGAAAAGCTATCTGAATATTGCTGTTTTCAGTGAATTATATCAGTGAATGGTTCTTATTAATAAGATAATTGTCATAAGAATTTTAGTATAATAAAAATCAGGAATAACCGTGATTATAATGTACGAGTAATAAAGCCTTAAAATTGGAAAAAACAGTTTATTAAGAATCTCTTAAAATCACGGAATAAGATTTATTTTTAACCAAGGTCAAAAGCAAAGAATAAAATACCAGATGAATGGGAGACCCACCGGAGTCCGGCTGCAACTCTGTCAACATTCCTGTCTGTGATAAGAGATTTGTCAGACGTCATTCATATTGCACAAGAGCAGATAAGACGCGCCATGGAAAACGTCACAAGTCACTAATAAAAAATCATAAATCAATCAATCATTTAGAATGGTTCACAGAATTTCAGAGACTGATTATTTTTGTTTATTTATGCATGTTAGTCTGACAGTTGATCAGAAAAGGCAAACGCATCGCAGACAAGCATGAAGTATGACTTCGGAGATGGTAAGCCACTTTCAGATGCGAATAGAATTTTGTTTAGTTGGGTCTTTTCATTGTGTAGATAATTTGCACGACATAAAGTAAAATGTTGGTAATAAGCTTTAAGGGACCCTAGACCCAGTACAAGAAAAGTGGAAAATGATCCCATGAAAAACCTCTGTTAATTTTCCTCCCGGTTTTTTTATGTAGGTTCGGACTTTAGAATTTCAAACCGACTCAAAAAAAAAAAAAATGACATCTGTCAAATGAATGGATGATCGGAACATTTTTTTCGTATTTTTCTTGGATTTTTTTTTTCCATAAAGTCGTTCAAGAGGCAACTCCGTTTGCCAGGCATTTTGTCATGAAATGTGTCATACCCATTTTCTCTGATCTGTAATGTTCAAATGTTTTATCAAATTGTAAGCAAACTTCGAGATAAAAACGTACATGAGGAAATATAGGCAGTGAGTCTAAATTGGCTTTATTCAGATAACATTAAATCCAGTAAGCTTTTCAACACATTCAGTGAGAACGAGGAGAGAGAGAGAGAAGAGAGAGAGAGAGAGAGAAGAGAGGAGAGAGAGAAAAGAGAGAAGAGAGAGAGAAGAGAAGAGAGAGTGGAGCCTTTTTATTAACTTAACCAGTTCTAAACACCGCAGGTGACAAAGACTCTTCAATTAAGTTTAATAAACTAAAACTGATATTTGGTTTTCGGGACAAAATAAATACAGCCTTCACTTAAAGAAGGTGAGATTTACCTCCGCTTCTGAAATTACCTTTGGATGCACTCAAGTGTAATTACAGAGCACTTCGTATTACTTGCCCCTTTGTAAAAATAATAATAATAATAATAATTAAATAAATAGATAAAGGAAGAGGAAATGGGAAATTTTTTCTCCGCTAAATATTGCGAGATGTACGAAATTACGAATCTCATTTTTGGTAATTTCATGAATGATTATTGATAAAATGTATTGATAAAAGTCGTTTAAACCACTCGTCGGTGCCTTCAGTAAGAAAGGAGAGACTTATTTCGAATGAGTTTTTCATCCACAGGCACCAGAAGCTGCGATTCTTGAACCGCTACACCGATATTTCGGAACTGAAACCAATCAATATCTCGTATACCTCATTTGACTTTTTTTTTTTTTTTACATTTTTTTCCTTACTTTTTACTTAGGCAGCAGGGAGCGATCACAGTTTGGGAGAGACAAATTTTTTTTTTACTTTTTCTTTCAGAGGTGTGGCTTTGACACCCATTTATGGAGATTTGATTTTTAGATTCCTAAAAACAAAACTATTTTTTCTGTCCGCACTCAGATCTTCAAGACTAGCAAGGCTAGAGGGCTGCAAATTGGTATGTTTGCAACCCTCGAAACTCAGTGGTTTTTATTTTATTTGAGGTTAAAGTTAAACATAATCGTGCTTTTGGCAACTATATGATAGACAGGCCACCACCGGGCCGTGGTTAAAGTTTCCTGTGCTAACGTCTCCTACAGCATTATACGCGACAAACCGAAAGATAGAGCTATTTTCTGTGGCCTTGATTATACGGTGTACATATAACTCGATTGCGCCGAAGAAACTCTACTTGTTTTTATATTTTGTTTTTAATTCTGTTGATTATTTTGTGATAAATCAACGTTTGTTTTTTATAATAATAATAATAATAATAATAATAATAATAATAATAATAATAATAATATAATAATAATTAAAAAAAAACTAATTCAAGAACAGCTAGGGTGATACGTGCCAATAGACCAGACGTGACGTTGATTGACAAAATCAAGAAAAAAGTATCACTCATTGATGTCGCAATAACATGGGGCACCAGAGTGGATGAGATCCCTGAAAAGGAACCTGGATAAACTAGTAGATGCTCAAGTAGCTCCAGGACTCGTGCAGAAGATGTGTGATACCTACTTTCCATTTTCCAAATAAAAAACTAATCAAAGTTATTCTTGGATGGATGAAAGCCTTTGAAGGTTTACGGCAGAATTAATTACTTTCTTGTCAGTAATGTATAACTAGAAGATTTAAAAGCTTAAAATATTTGAATTTGAATAAAATGGCACCAGACGCTTAGTTTCACTTACTCGGGGAGTAAGCCTACAAACTATCGTTTTTGTTGGGGGTTAGGAAGTCTATGGAAGAGTCTAAAAAGTTCAAAAAAAGTTGTTTTGCTCTGAGTTCAAGGTACAGGAATTTTAGGGTAGGATATTTATGATTTATTCAATAGAATGAAAATGTGGAAAAATAAATAATGTATTATGTTAACAGTACATACGTATTATTTCTAATAAAATATAGCGTATTACTTCAATTTTCGTTGGTGTGAAACTACGCTCTACTTGTCCGTAGATTTTAGCAGGTTTTAATTTACGTTGAAAGTTAGGAATGTGATATTTACAACTTGTGCTTGATGGAAAAATCTTGCACGTGTCCCGAGTAAGCTGAAGGTCGGATCACGCCTTATTGTCTATCAAAATTAAAATAATTTTCATTACATCAGTCACTTTCAAAGTTAAAAGTTACAGAATAATATATTTGTGAAGCCGAATAAATATATTCAATAATACAATACTAATAAACGGATTACTCGGAGAGATATGTTTACACAAGGAAAATATGACCTAAGGTCATAGAAGGGTAGAAATTCAGCGTTGACAGACAGACAGACAGACAGAGAGTCTCAAAAAATATTTCCCACTATAATTAACTGTTAATAATGCTAACTACCTTGTGGAGACAGTTCTATGCGAAGAGAGAAAGAGAGAGAGAGAGAGAGATAGAGAGAGAGAGAGGGAGAGTCTTGAATATATTTCATACTATGTTATTAGTTGAAAATGTTTACTACCCTGCAGAAATAGATCTATATAAAGAGATTACACTCTCTCTCTCTCTCTCTCTCTCTCTCTCTCTCTCTCTCTCTCTCTCTCTTTCGTTTCGGGACCATTGACATCCACAAAAAGCGAGACTTCCCGTGGTCAACTTAAAATCCATCGGTTTGATTATTACAGTTTGAGGCGCATAAGCGCGAGATTTTGTCGAAATATTATGTCATCGTTGGATGAGTTGGAGATCGTTGTGCCAAACCGGTTAGACGGAACAGATGAAAATTGAATGCAGGAAATGAAGGAAAGTGTTGGATGCAATTGTCCGCAAAAGCTTTTGGCTTCAATCAAACAATCGTTTACTTTCTGATCTGTTGCTTTGAAGCATTTAGGAGATGTAGTTACACCAAACTGGAGATCCCTTCGGGCCGGGTTCAGCGGTCCACACCCGAACCCCTTTTAGCACCTATTATACTTAACGGTCTACTTTCTGGTGGGGCTGGACTAGTGGTTTACGGGCATGCCTACCTTTTCGGTGGCCCAGAGTTCGATTCTCCATGATTGCCAACATGAACCAGCGGAATTTGTTTCTGGTGATTAGAAATTAATTTCTCGATATTATGTTGTTCGGATCCCACAATAAGCTGTAGGTCCCGTTGCTAGGTAACCAGTTGGTTCATATTCACGTAAAAATATGTAATCCTTCGCTGGCCTAGCAAAGCTGTTAATCAGTTCAGTGGTCTGGTTAAACTAAGATATACTCGGGGGCAGGCAAGAAGCCCGTTGCTAGCATAGGGCTAAATTAATCAAAACCAATCACTCCAGTGTCCAAAAAAGATATTGCAAAGGTTTTTCAGAACATTCCAGAAAACTTTGACTAATAACATCTTAGTTTAAGATATGTTTGCTTATTTATTTATTTATTTATTTATTTATTCGTGTTGGCTGTTCTCATTAATAGTCACCTCAGCCAGTCCTGTAATTTTGAGAATGTCTGTCCCTTTTACGAACTGTTTCTTAAACTTTATTTTATTTCCTATTTTTATTTTACTTTCATTAGCATTCTACTGATCATTTGCACTGATTCATATTTTATCTATCATTTAACCATTCCCCATTTCCAGTCTTTATTGCCTTTCCTTTGATTTCATTTCACATTCTTTAAGTTAATTTCAGGCATCTATCTCCTAGTGATACAGTCATCATTATTCCTTTTATTATTTCACCAAGTATCCGTTATCTTTACCCCTTTTCTCTCATTTACCTGGTTCCCGTTTCTTCCAGATTCTCTCTATTCTTGTTTATCAAACTGTATCGCATTTTTCATTCGGTTTCTCCTTTTCTATGAAGTTTATTCTCTTTCCTTTTGAACGTTTTCATCAGTATTTATTTGGATTTCTTC
>NC_061098.1:36283388-36320888 GCF_015104395.2 Macrobrachium nipponense | reverse complement strand
TCCAATATAGAGAGATGATGAAATATGTACTCATCGACTTTTTTCGCGTTAATGAAATGCAAATGTGTTTTCTGCGTTGAATATGCACGTAATTGGTCTTTTTATTTATGGGTATGTTAAATTATGCGCTACATGCTTACGTTTATTTGTAAACTTTGCAGAATTCACTGTTTTCAAAGTTTTTATTCAGTTTTATTCAGTAGAAATAAATGTTTATACTATTTTCAATTTTAATTATATTCTATTTTTTTTTTTTTTTTTTTAATCACAGTCCTCCAATTCGACTTGGTGTATTTATAGTGTGTGGGTTCCGGGATGCATCCTGCCTCTTTAGGAGTCCATCACTTTTCTTACTATGTGCGCTGTTTCTAGGAGCACACACTTTTACATTAGTCCTGGAGCTACTTCAGCCTCTAGTTTTTCCAGATTCTTTTTCACGGATCTTGGAATCGTGCCTAGTGTTCCTATGATTATGGGTATAATCTCCACTGGCATATCCCATATCCTTCTTATTTCTATTTTAAGGTCTTGATAACTTATCGATTTTCTTCCTTTCTTTCTCTTCAACTCTGGTATTGTGACATCAATGAGTGATACTTTCTTCTTGATTTTGTCACTCAACGTCACATCTGGACTATTTGCACGTATCACCCTATCTGTTCTGATACCTTAGTCCCAGAGGATCTTTGCCTGATCGTTTTCTATCACTCTTCAGGTTACTGCAAGGTAGCTGGTGTTTCTTGCACAGGCTCCAGTGGAGGGCTTTTGCCACTGAATCGTGCCTCGTTTTGTACAGGTTCTGTGTAGGTGCTGGACATTCGCTTGCTATGCACTTCCTGCATATGGGTGAGATGTTATTTACATTTATAGTTCTTTGAACATATCTGGTTCTTAGGGCCTGATCTTGTGCCGCTGTTATCATTTTTCTGTTTCCTTCTTGTGCTTTCCCCTCTGTAGCCATTGCCATGTTTGATCGCTGGCCAGTTCTTTAGTCTGTCTCATGTATTGTCCGTGCATTGGCTTGCTGTGCTGTTCGTCTGTTCTGTTTGTCATTCTCCTGTCTCTGTATATTTCTGGGTCTTCGTCTACTTTTATCAGTCCGTTTTCCCATGCAGTCTTGAGCCACTCGTCTTCACTGGTTCTCAGATATGGTCTCAGTGCTCTGTTCTCGATGTTGACGCAGTTCTCTCTACTTAGTAGTCCACTCCCTCCTTCCGTTCATGTTATGTATAGTCTGTCCGTATTTGCTCTTGGGTGTAGTGTTTTGTGTATTGTCATATGTTTCCTAGTTTTCTGGTTTATGTTGTGGAGTTCTGCCTTCGTCCATTTTACTACTCCTGCGCTGTATCTGATTACTGGTACTGCCCATGTGTTTATGGCTTTTATCATATTTCCGGCGTTGAGTTTTGACTTGAGTATCGCCTTAAGTCTCTGTATGTATTCTTTCCTGATAGTGTCCTTCATCTGTTGGTGTTTTATATCCTTTCTTTACATTATTCCCAGGTATTTGTATCCTGTCTCATCTATGTGTTTGATGTTTTTCCCATCAGGTAGTTTTATCCCTTCAGTCATTGTTACTTTGCCCTTTTGCATGTTAACCAAGGCGCATTTTTCTATGCCAAACTCCATCTGGATGTCCCCAGATACAATCCCTACAGTCTGGATTAGGGTATCTATTTCCTTGATGCTCTTACCATACAACTTGATCATTGGGATCATTGCTACTACGAAGAGTAGTGGGGACAGTGAGTCGCCCTGGAAGATCCCTCTTCTGATGTTGACCTCTGCTAGTCTTACTAAAGAGCTTGTAAGTCTTATATTCCAGTTACGCATTGTATTTCTTAGGAAGCTGATGGTGTTTTCCTCTGCCCCATATATTTTCAGGCATTCTATTAGCTTTCTTATAGTCAATCCATGCCATGCTTAGGTTGGTTTTCCTTCTCTTATTGTTCTCCATCACCATTTTGTCTATCAGGAGCTGGTCTTTTGTGCCCCTACGCTTCCTTCCCCAGCCTTTCTGTTGGTGGGGATGGTGTTTGTATCCTCTAGGTAGTTGTATAGCCTTTCGCTGATGATACCTGTTAGCAATTTCCACTTCATTGGTAGGCAGGTGATAGGCTTGTAGTTACTGGCTATATTTCCCTTGCTCTTGTCTTTCAGTACAAAGGATGTTCTTTCTGTGGTCATCCATTTAGGTGCATAGTGGTTTGTGAAGCAATGCTGGAGTTGCTCTACTACTCATGGGTGTAGGGCCTTGAAGTTTTTGAGCCAGTATCCATGAATTTTTATTATTAAAAGACAAGCAGCAATCCTGTTTTTTTTTTTTTTTTTATTACTACCACCTTGTTTCAGTACTCCTCCCAATGAGTAATGTATCAAAGTTTATAACCATTGAAATTCTAACCGTACCTTTAATTCGAACGCACTTTCGATGATAAAATAACGAAAGAAGGTCACAACAGGCGCCAGAGAGCCAAAGCTTACCAGGAAGTTTGACTCAACTCGCTTGTAAATTCGACATCCAGAAACTTATCATTAAGTTGGGGTGAGTGCATAGAACAGATGCATGAATTTCACAGTAATTAAAGTAAGATTAAAATGTATTGGACGAATTGGAATAAGAATAACAGAGGATAATGAAGAGTTATAGAAAAGATCTCTTTAAAATTTTGTTTCGTTGTTTTGTAATCAGGATGGAATTCTTATTCAATAAATAGTATGAGAATGGACAGTTGTTCTAAAAGGAAGTATATTATAACACTTAGAGTATACATATATGAATTGTATTAGAAGATAATAAAAGGCTTAATTTTCTTGACTAGATTCTTTCATTCTTTCGAACCAAAGGCCAAATGCATTAAGTGAGAAAAGACAAATGTAAGGGATAATTGCAGATTTATTTAGATAAATTTGTATCGCGGCTGGATATGGCGGAGCTAACTTCCCAGCTGTTACGTGACCCAAGTGAATATTATGGCCGTCGATGTAGCAACCTTTTCGTTGTATTTAGTTCCCTTAAGGCTAAAGCACACACGCTTACACCCTAAGAAGTAATTGTTGCCTCTGGGTGTTCTTTTCTTTAGATTTCCCTTAAACATATAGAACACTTACACACGTCCACACACATACGTACTCATACTCAGACACACAGACACACACACCAGGATGAAATTGACGAATATGGAAAGCTTAGCATATTAATGTGAGGTACTGGTTATTCCAAATTAAAAATATTTATGTTATGATTATAATGTTCATGTCAATCTACAAATACATAACACTCACACACTCACACACACACACACACTCACACACACAAGCGCACACAAGGATGAACTTGCTTTACATGGAGGGCTTAGCACAATAATGTGAGGCAGACCTATTGGTTATTTCGAATTAAAAACATTTCCATTGGAATCCTAATGTCTACGAAAGTTTACTGAAAATTGTCACATGAAATTCCTTCATCTAGCAATGCACTTCCTGAAACTACTTCATCCTTGGTCAATACTTAGTAGTTATTCGACGTGGCAAATGTCAAAAGGATACTTTATCCTTGCAAGCAATATTCCCTGAACCCCGGTCATTTGTTGTTGGAGTCGACCCAAAGCTGTCGAGAGGCTGGAAATCTAATGGACTTTTATTTCATTGTTTTGTAACGTATGGGCTAAAATACTACTAATTATAAATAAACGAGGTCTTGGCGCATTCATAAACTGTATTTTTAATACTGGAACTTTTTCATCTCTACCGGAACTCTTAATAAGGGGAACATTTCATTCCTCAACCCTTGTCACCATAATCTGTGAGATAGAGCGCCCGAAAAACAAGGATCTTTTGTTTGACAATTCGTGAGAGTTCTCTCGAATTATGTCGTTCTGTTTGACCCTCAGGAAAATTAGGAGACCTTAACAGCTGCATTGTATTCGAAGCTTCCTTGTTTTGCAACTTCCGTGCATGTTATTCAGTGTTCGTTACTTAAGCAGCATAAATATTTTTCAAGCTTCGCAAATGTTCGTGGAGTTTTGTTGAAAAATGTTACCGAAACTTCATAAATGTCATGCAATTCCAGTGAATCTCTTAGGCTTTGTATTTCTTTGCTCAAGCTTTGTAAATGTTTTTCCAATCTTCGTAAATGATATTGAAACTTCGTAAACGTTGCTTAGACTTCATAAATGCTAATTAAGCTTCCTACCTGCCTATAGTAGTACCAATCTAAGGTGAGGGTTTGGGCGTGTCTAAAAGCGAAAACACGCGTTGCCATATCTTAAAGTTCTTGTAGGAAGCAGCACAAGTCAAAGCTCTGTATTTCTTACTAATCACCCAAGGGAAACATTACCCTTAGGTCTTAACCTCTGTCCTGTACAGATTATCCTCCTTTCAGAGTCTGGTGAAAGGGGAATGCCCACTCTAATGCTGGGGTCACACATTCACGTATCACGACGGCGTATGCCCACGTATGTGGATCTTGGGCATCATCGCGGTGAAATGACCTTGAACAGCTGGTAAACAGGACACGGGGCTACCGGACGTAAAGGCAGCGACGTAAATTATTGCGCCGCAAATGTATGCGCCAAAGAAAGCAAGGTCGGACGTCTACCTGGAACTTACGCCGATCAACTTCACGTCAAGACCACGCCCACCTTGTTGTGGGCTGTGCTGTTGCCAGGGGTATGAGCACATTACTACAATTTTTAATTTTTTTTTTATTTTTATTCTGTTTGAATCCGCGAAAGACATCTACAACACAGCTGAATATTACAGTTGAAAATTATATGCACACAAAATCGAGATTTATTATCATTGAGAGAGAGAGAGAGAGAGAGAGAGAGAGAGAGAGAGAGAGAGAGAGAGAGAGAGAGAGAGAGAGATACTTTCTAATTGTACAACAAAAACATTTCAGTAGACGCAATTAGAATAATGGTTGTAAATGAGCACATCACTGATTATATATTAACCCCATTTCTGAATGATATTTATAGCAATAACCAAGTAACCAGTCGACAAGGAATACAATACGTAGTTTTAGGAATTATGATTTATGAACGCTTTTGGAGCTCTTATATAAGATTAGCACTAGAATTGTCTTGCTTCGATTTTACCATTCAGACATACACTTAGACTTATAAAAACTGTTGACTATGGACGATTTATATTTAAGCGATATAGAATAACATCTAATAACTTATCAAACATTCTTAAAAATAAATAGGAATTCTATACCTATTCAAGATAATATTTTTTTAGATGTATATAGGAATTCCTCTTAGATATTTACATTATTTGTTACACCATTATTGTAAGACTGCTATTCAGAAGAAATAAATATCTTCGACACTTCCATAATCTGAGAATACCGTGTTACCGGGAAAGTGTTCGTGTGTGTGCCTTTGTTGGGTTGTGTGAAAGTTTATTCTAGCAGATTGAACTATACGTTTGCTGTCTACAAGTGAAGTCTTTTGTTTATTTTTGGCCTAAGCAGTAAGGTTATTTCAAAAAGGACTACTAGACATCCTAACAATTGTCTTCGTCAGAAATTTCCCCAGATATATATTCGTTATCCATTTCCCACTCGCCTTTTATTGAAACCTTGTCTCCATATTCTGAATCGTGATCAGCCACCTGAGACACCCAGAGAAAACAGCCCCTGGTTATGAAGCCATTAGTCCTGCTCCCACACAAATGGTTCGCACTGCATGGGTCCATATAAGTACTCGTCCAACCCGGGATTATTAATGGCCTAAAGGGAAACCTTACCAATAACACCAGGCCCGAACTCCTCTACTGTTCCTGCGTTGCTAATCATAAATTAATTTCTTACTGGAGCAGGTGTGACATACGACGTATAGGCGGTAGATGCCGGAATCCTGTTGACGAAAATGACCCGGTTGTTGATTTCTGGTTGAGATTTGTGTACCGGAACGCTGGAATACTACCTTGGGAATAGAGCCTGGGATTACCCTGTATCCCTCTGACAGATTCCAATTCATTGTTTGATTGATGTTAGCGGTCAAAAGTCAGGAGAAAGTGGAAATCGTATTAGGAGCCAGTGCTAAAGGATTATTCCAAAATCCGCCATTGTCAATGAAAGAAATAACTGAGACCGTCAGGTCTTGGGATAATCCTGTGGCCATATTTTCAAGTTGATTTTCCAACAGATGATACGAGGGCGCCGACCTGACCTTTATACCACGCTACAGCGTTGCCATGTCGTACAGGGTTGTAAATGTGTGAATCGGTTTCGCCGTAGGCTGCAGCGCAATTAGGAGGCCCACGTGCTTCGCGGCGGAAAGAAAACAACGACGGCGAACAATGCAGGTGACCCTAGCGCGTACCCCGCAGCAGTCACCGTGGGTCCCACGTGCCCTGCAATGCCTGGAGCTAGGGGGGGGGGGGGGGGGGGGGGGGGGGGGGGGGGTGGGGGGGGGGGGACGTCAGGAGACATTTGGCGTGACACCCACGACTTGTTTTGAACATTTCAAAACTGGAGTGGGCTACGGCGCCCTAGTGGGCGGAGCTTAGCACCGGACGACACGTCGCCATACGTTTACGATTTTACGTGTGTTTTACGTTACATTTACGGTTTACTGACGTGAGCTGTTGCCAACTACCAATTTCCGCTCATGCGTGGCCGTGCGTGCGTTGATACTGAATGTGTGACCTTAGCTTAATTATGCTGGGGTCACACATTCACGTATCACGACGGCGTATGCCCACGTATGTGGATCTTGGGCATCATCGCGGTGAAATGACCTTGAACAGCTGGTAAACAGGACACGGGCTACCGGACGTAAAGCCAGCGACGTAAATTGCGCCGCAAATGTATCGCAAAGAAAGCAAGGTCGGACGTCTACCTGGAACTTACGCCGATCAACTTCACGTCAAGACCACGCCCACCGTTGTGGGGCTGTGCTGTTGCCAGGGGTATGAGCACCATTACTACAATTTTATTTTTTTAATTTTTTTTTTATTTTTATTCTGTTTGAATCCGCGAAAGACATCTACAACACAGCTGAATATTACAGTTGAAAATTATATGCACACAAAATCGAGATTTATTATCATTGAGAGAGAGAGAGAGAGAGAGAGAGAGAGAGAGAGAGAGAGAGAGAGAGAGATACTTTCTAATTGTACAACAAAAACATTTCAGTAGACGCAATTAGAATAATGGTTGTAAATGAGCACGTCACTGATTATATTAACCCCATTTCTGAATGATATTTATAGCAATAACCAAGTAACCAGTCGACAAGGAATACAATACGTAGTTTTAGGAATTATGATTTATGAACGCTTTTGGAGCTCTTATATAAGATTAGCACTAGAATTGTCTTGCTTCGATTACCATTCAGACATACACTTAGACTTATACTGTTGACTATGGACGATTTATATTTAAGCGATATAGAATAACATCTAATAACTTATCAAACATTCTTAAAAATAATAGGAATTCTACCTATTCAAGACAATATTTTTTTTAGATGTATATGGAATTCCTCTTAGATATTTACATTATTTGTTACACCATTATTGTAAGACTGCTATTCAGAAGAAATAAATATCTTCGACACTTCCATAATCTGAGAATACCGTGTTACCGGGAAAGTGTTCGTGTGTGTGTGTGTGTGTGTGAAAGTTATTCTAGCAGATTATACTATACGTTTGCTGTCTACAAGTGAAGTCTTTTGTTATTTTTGGCCTAAGCAGTAAAGGTTATTTCAAAAAGGACTACTAGACATCCTAACAATTGTCTTCGTCAGAAATTTCCCCAGTATTTTTATATTCGTTATCCATTTCCCACTCGCCTTTTATTGAAACCTTGTCTCCATATTCTGAATCGTGATCAGCCACCTGAGACACAGAGAAACAGCCCCTGGGTTATGAAGCCATTAGTCCTGCTCCCACACAAATGGTTCGCACTGCATGGGTCCATATAAGTACTCGTCCAACCGGGATTATTAATGGCCTAAAGGAAACCTTACCAATAACACCAGGCCCGAACTCCTCTACTGTTCCTGCGTTGCTAATCATAATTAATTTCTTACTGGAGCAGGTGTGACATACGACGTATAGGCGGTAGATGCCGGAATCCTGTTGACGAAAATGACCCGGTTGTTGATTTCTGGTTGAGATTTGTGTACCGGCAACGCTGGAATACTACCTTGGGAATAGAGCCTGGGATTACCCTGTATTCCCTCTGACAGATTCAATTCATTGTTTGATTGATGTTAGCGGTCAAAAGTCAGGAGAAAGTGGAAATCGTATTAGGAGCCAGTGCTAAAGGATTATTCCAAAATCCGCCATTGTCAATGAAAGAAATAACTGAGACGTCAGGTCTTGGGATAACTCCATCCGTGGCCAATATTTCAAGTTGATTTCCAACAGATGATACGAGGGCCGGCGCCGACCTGACCTTTTATACCACGCTACAGCGTTGCCATGTCGTACAGGGTTGTAAATGTGTGAATCGGTTTTTTCGCCGTAGGCTGCAGCAATTAGGAGGCCCACGTGCTTCGCGGCGGAAAGAAAACAACGACGGCGAACAATGCAGGTGACCCTAGCGCGTACCCCGCAGCAGTCACCGTGGGTCCCACGTGCAATGCCTGGAGCTACGTCAGGAGACATTTGCGTGACCACCCACGACTTGTTTTGAACATTTCAAAACTGGAGTGGGCTACGGCGCCCTAGTGGGCGGAGCTTAGCACCCGGACGACACGTCGCCGTACGTTTACGATTTTACGTGTGTTTTACGTTACATTTACGGTTTACTGACGTGAGCTGTTGCCAACTACCAATTTCCGCTCATGCGTGGCCGTGCGTGCGTTGATACGTGAATGTGTGACCTTAGCATTATGCTGGGGTCACACATTCACGTATCACGACGGCGTAGGCCCTACCCCGTATGTGGATCTTGGGCATCATCGCGGTGAAATGACCTTGAACAGCTGGTAAACAGGACACGGCTACCGGACGTAAAGCCAGCGACGTAAATTGCGCCGCAAATGTACGCGCAAAGAAAGCAAGGTCGGACGTCTACCTGGAACTTACGCCGATCAACTTCACGTCAAGACCACGCCCACCGTTGTGGGGCTGTGCTGTTGCCAGGGGTATGAGCACATTACTACAGTTTTTAATTTTTTTTTTATTTTTATTCTGTTTGAATCCGCGAAAGACATCTACAACACAGCTGAATATTACAGTTGAAAATTATATGCACACAAAATCGAGATTTATTATCATTGAGAGAGAGAGAGAGAGAGAGAGAGAGAGAGAGAGAGAGAGAGAGCAGAGAGAGATACTTTCTAATTGTACAACAAAAAACATTTCAGTAGACGCAATTAGAATAATGGTTGTAAATGAGCACATCACTGATTATATATTAACCCCATTTCTGAATGATATTTATAGCAATAACCAAGTAACCAGTCGACAAGGAATACAATACGTAGTTTTAGGAATTATGATTTATGAACGCTTTGGGAGCTCTTATATAAGATTAGCACTAGAATTGTCTTGCTTCGATTTTACCATTCAGACATACACTAGACTTATAAAAAAACTGTTGACTATGGACGATTTATATTTAAGCGATATAGAATAACATCTAATAACTTATCAAACATTCTTAAAAATAAATAGGAATTCTACCTATTCAAGACAATATTTTTTTAGATGTATATAGGAATTCCTCTTAGATATTTACATTATTTTGTTACACCATTATTGTAAGACTGCTATTCAGAAGAAATAAATATCTTCGACACTTCCATAATCTGAGAATACCGTGTTACCGGGAAAGTGTTCGTGTGTGTGTGTGTGTGTGAAAGTTATTCTAGCAGATTATACTATACGTTTGCTGTCTACAAGTGAAGTCTTTTGTTATTTTTGGCCTAAGCAGTAAAGGTTATTTCAAAAAGGACTACTAGACATCCTAACAATTGTCTTCGTCAGAAATTTCCCCAGTATTTTTATATTCGTTATCCATTTCCCACTCGCCTTTTATTGAAACCTTGTCTCCATATTCTGAATCGTGATCAGCCACCTGAGACACAGAGAAACAGCCCTGGGTTATGAAGCCATTAGTCCTGCTCCCACACAAATGGTTCGCACTGCATGGGTCCATATAAGTACTCGTCCAACCCGGGATTATTAATGGCCTAAAGGAAACCTTACCAATAACACCAGGCCCGAACTCCTCTACTGTTCCTGCGTTGCTAATCATAATTAATTTCTTACTGGAGCAGGTGTGACATACGACAGTATAGGCGGTAGATGCCGGAATCCTGTTGACGAAAATAGGACCCGGTTGTTGATTTCTGGTTGAGATTTGTGTACCGGAACGCTGGAATACTACCTTGGGAATAGAGCCTGGGATTACCCTGTATCCCTCTGACAGATTCCAATTCATTGTTTGATTGATGATAGCGGTCAAAAGTCAGGAGAAAGTGGAAATCGTATTAGGAGCCAGTGCTAAAGGATTATTCCAAAATCCGCCATTGTCAATGAAAGAAATAACTGAGACCGTCAGGTCTTGGGATAATCCTGTGGCCATATTTTCAAGTTGATTTTCCAACAGATGATACGAGGGCGCCGACCTGACCTTTTATACCACGCTACAGCGTTGCCATGTCGTACAGGGTTGTAAATGTGTGAATCGGTTTTCGCCGTAGGCTGCAGCGCAATTAGGAGGGCCCACGTGCTTCGCGGCGGAAAGAAAACAACGACGGCGAACAATGCAGGTGACCCTAGCGCGTACCCCGCAGCAGCACCGTGGGTCCCACGTGCAATGCCTGGAGCTACGTCAGGAGACATTTGGCGTGACCACCCACGACTTGTTTTGAACATTTCAAAACTGGAGTGTGGGCTACGGCGCCCTAGTGGGCGGAGCTTAGCACCCGGACGACACGTCGCCATACGTTTACGATTTTACGTGTGTTTTACGTTACATTTACGGTTTACTGACGTGAGCTGTTGCCAACTACCAATTTCCGCTCATGCGTGGCCGTGCGTGCGTTGATACGTGAAGTGTGACCTTAGCTTAATTGTCTTAGAAAGGTTCGCTGGTATAAATTTATTTTTCCTTTATTCAGATAGTGTGTATTGGCATTAAAAACTTCATATATGAAAAACAGTTCTTTTTATTCTTCAATTAAACTTATTAACAACCTACATGAGAGAAAACTAAAGGGAAATCATGGATATGATAAATTTCGTACAATAATTATTTCTTTATTTTAGAAACATTCGAGTAATAAATACCGTATATCTAATAAATAAGAATAGTAATGATACACTATTTAACCTCGTGATGCATGCATTGACAATGGTTTTCAAAGAGAACAGTACAGAACAGCGTAAAAAGACGAGAGAGAGAGAGAGAGAGAGAGAGAGAGAGAGAGAGAGAGAGAGAGAGAGAGAGAGAGAGAGGGATGCTTTAAGAGGACTCCTCATCAGAAGATTCCTCATCAGAAGAGTCAAGACTTACAATAAATGAATCAATATATTTATCAATCAAGATATCTTTTGCTGCATCTTCCACTTGCAATTGCTCGGCATGTCTTACGGCCTTTTCCCAATTTTCAGGTGTCACAGTATCCAGAGCTTCTTTAGTAAGTTCCTATAGATTTGCCATATTAAAATCGTTTAGTTTCGCTATGAAACTTTTCACTTGGCCCCAAATTTCTCAATTTATAGAAAAGTTCAGATAACAGACATCTTTTAAGCATTTAATCACACACAAATACACACGTGTTTGAGCGCCAACTATATTTACATCCGCTAATCCTTTCCTTCACCATAAAGGACCCCAGCTTATAAGATTTGACCATTCTTAAGAGATTAACGAAGGGTATATTGTTCTTGACTGACAGATACAGATTTCGATACTTGACCTGAGAATCGAGATTGTAGATGTGGCAACATGTCTGCCAGGTTTCTCAAATATGATATTGAAAAACTTAAGAATGTTGATCATTAACAACTGTATACGTAAAAAACATGTTTAGCAAATATTTCAGAGTAATTCCCTTCAGTTTTGGCATATAACATCGACCTATATTCCATAAAATTTTCCTTAGAATGGAAGTTTGGCAACGCACGTAAATGACTGTCGACCCAACAAAACCCTCACCATAGATTGGTACTACTATAGAGCCGTGGTTCCCAACGGGGGGCGTACCGAGGGTTAATTTGATTTTTATGGGAGGTGGGCGGGGAATTCGAAAATGGAGTTGTTATCGGATAATTTTTTTCTAGCAAGTCTGCGTTGATATGACTGTGGGCGAGTTAATACTTACGGTTTATATACATTATGGATACTTAAAAAAAAAAAAAACTGCTATGTTCTTTGGAAGTTTATTTAAACCAATTTAATAACGGCCTTTTAGGCTTCCTCCACGCGAATGGGAGTTCATTTTTTGAATAATGAGCATTAATTATCACCACAGAGGGCATCAGGATTTTAGAGGTTATTAGGCGGACCATGGCCAAATAAATTAAAAGGTTGGGAAACACAGGTCTAGGCTGAGGTCATTTTAATCAAGCAAATCATCAGAGCGCATCCAGTAACAGTAACTGCGTAGAAATATGTTTTGCCTCTCAGCGAGAGCGATTCGGCATCTAGGTAAAAACTGGTTTCCAAGGAGAGAGACAAATAACCCTCTAATTGCTTGAGACAACGGATGATTGCAGTCATATCTAAAGAACAGATGAGACATCAGATAGAAATTGAAGGATTAATTGTACCTGTCGTATTTCGCCACTTTTCCAGCGAACAGTAACCATCCTAGGTAGACGCACGAATTAAATTTCTCTTGTTTTCGCTTACTTGGGGAGTAAGCCTACAAATTACTTTGTTGCTGTTGTTCTTCTTCTTGTTGATGGGGTGATAGAAAGATTTTGTGTGTGTGTGTGTGGGTGTGTCCTATCACATCACCGTGATTCATATGTATGTATTATGCTACAAATATTTTCGTATATGTTAACCGCAGGGGACTTTTTTAGTTGGTAAGAAATTCGTCGGCTCGTGGGCGAGATAGTCTTGTGGGTCAAGAGATTCACTCATACGACTTGAATTCTTAGTTCCGTGATTCGCACCCAGGAGCCGACGAATTTCTTATCAACTAAAATAATTCCCTTTCAGTTAACTTGTATGATGATATATTAATTCCAAGACAGAGCGAATTAGATATTTGAAAGAAATTTGTAGCTTAATGATATATATATATATATATATATATATATATATATATATCTATCTATATATATTATATAATATATATATATATAATATATATATTTATAATATATAAACTTATATAGTTCTTATCGATATATTATGTGTATTTTTTTAATGGTTTGGAAAGATAGATTTAAATTGAGGCCGTGGCTTAGTGTCTGTTCTTAGTACCCGGTTACAGTTCCGGAATATGCCATCCGGGCACTCCTTTTCTTCACTCCGACATTATCGCTTTTCTTAACGAATACAAACTACTATGAGATTCAGGGTCTCTGTAACACGGTTTTTGGACTTTGCTCCTTGTCAAAGCATCGGATGTAGCTGAAAGTTGGCATATGTATATTTCACAACCACACACAAATTTTGATAGCATTATCAATACCTAAACCCGATAGTTTTAATTTTTATAGAGTAAAAATGATCTAGCCGACGCCATGGCCAATGATTACGAGCCAAGAGTCGAAAAACATTCATAACGTAAGCAAGGTAAACAAACACCTTTTGACTAAATGTTGCCCCGCCCATCCACCAGACAGAAAATTCCATCGGCTCTGAAACCCAAAGACTTTATGAATGGCGAACGATACATAGATGTGTGTGGGGTATCAGTGCTAGCGTAGTAATACTACTGTAGCAGTAGTGCCGCAACAATATAGCTCAGCACTTCTTACAACTACTCGAGAAATTAGTTTTTATAGCCAGAAGTTAAATTTTCTAATCCAACAATGCCCATGGTAGCCTTAAGTGTTATCCTGAATTATAACGAGGCGAAAGTGGGTGGAGCCTCATGAAGTCACCATTCTGACGATAATTATTGGTGAAGGTTTAAAGCCAATATACGGTACCGGCTATTTTTTTTTTTTCAGTAAATAGGTAGATAGCCAAAAAATAAAAATTGCTTGACATTGGATATAGCAGTTATCAAATCAAGCTTGACTACTATGTTTTTTTGATAAATTTAGCAACCTATTCCCCTACATCTTGTCCAATCTTATTGTGACCTATAAAGTAGACTGTAATTTCTTTGGAAACTTATTTTGGGAGTTAGACTAATAATCGAAGTGTTTTTGTATTTATTAAACATATTTTGTTGGTTTGTTCATTATGACAATTATCAGTGGAGAGGTTCCAGAGTTCATAAAGGTGTACTCTGCTTTGCCTGTATTTAAATTTGTATGTCATTGTTGCCATAGGTTTAGCTTCGTTACGTTATAGCCAATCATCCATCGAGAAAGAGGGAAGAAATGCTGTCATAAGTTACGTAACGAGTGCGTTCGAAACCTTTTCTCTGAGTAAGTTGGCTCGTCTTCAAAAAAGGTTCAACTTTTACATTATTAAGGTAACACCAAATTTATTCAACCTACGTTAGTGCAGATACACTCAAAATTTATGTGTTGATTATAATATATCATTCTGAATAAGCGTTAAATATTTTATGAAATGCATAGATAAAAAGTTATTCGAAAAAAACCGTGTTACAGAGGCCCTGAATCTCATAGAATATTCTAGCCTTGAATAAATCCATTTTAGGAACTCGTGGCAGGGAGAAACCTGGAGACCGCGAGTAAGGTCGACCTTACCGACCAAATCTGCAGGAATCCCACCTTTATGACTCAGAAACCGACCTCTCTGTGTTCTTGAGATCAACCCCTCGCTTCGGAATCTTATGATATTAGGTAATCGTACGTGCGTTTCAAGAGTTGACCTCAGGTCACCTCCAAACTGTTCTTCTTTACTGCGTGGATGACACACTGACGCCTTTTCCAGCCGTCTGTCATCAGATTCTGTGCGCTTGAGAATGCAAAGGGACCGTGGAGAATTGGCGGTCAGTATGTGCCTGTATTTATCACGAAAAATCGCTACACATTTCATGATGATAACATTCACGCATTGGTGGGAATCCTTATTTTCGTACCATCATCCGGGTTAGAATTATTCTTAACGAGGGTTGTTGACAACTGTGTAAGATCAGTTTCGATACGACAACTTGGTGTCTAAAGTCCATGTAAAAAGGTCTTTGCAAAACAAACTTTTCGATTAATAAGTCTGAATTAAATTGTTCATTTACTACTCATTATTTCTAAGTAACCTTCGGACTGAGACGGGTTCATCCCATAGGGAGTAAGTGACAACGGTGCACCTCACTCGGTGCACTGTAGGCATTACCCACTGGTTCCATGCAACCTAATAACACCATACAAACAAACAAAACAAACGAACAAACTTCGGCCCGTAGTTGCAGCCTCTTTCATTCCTTTTAATTTTACTGTACCTCTGTGCAAATCCTCATTCATCAACCTTACTTTCCACCTCCTAAGAAATGTTTCAGCGCTTTTTCCAGTGCTGAATAACCTCATAGGAGGCAACGCTTGGCATTTGGCTTAAACATTATATTCAAACTCCAATTATCAGAGTTCATGTTTCTAACTGGACACTTTATGACTGTGTGAAATTACTTTCCGTGTATCATTTCATCTTAATGTTTTAAAAATATAGATAGTATTTACATTTATAAATTTTATTCTCTCATTATATTTGCATTTATTTGACTAAAATTCATATCAAGTTGCTTTATTCATGTTGTGGAGATTAATTTATTTTATAAAACTAATCCAATATTAGTCCTTAAGCTGTTTAGAATTTACCGTTTATTTATGACCATAAACTTTATTTTATTTCATTCAAACTGGAATTGATCAAGTATCCATCTGTATGGACAACCTTATCATAAATGAAATTAATCCAACAATGAATTCTTTTATTTTAGGAATTTTAAGGAAAAAGTCGAGATTTGTTGTACAGTATATGACCATGAAGGTCTGGAAACTAATACTTGACATATCTGTATGCTCATACTTGAGTAAGGACTAGGGTAGGTAGTTCGCTTTGAATGAGAGTTTAGCTAGTCCGCTAGTATAGCAGTAGTTTCGTGGTCCGCCAATCATATGTCGTGGGTTCTCGTCTCCCTCAGGGTGATGAAAAATCACTGGCTCTGTATCAGTTACTCGTGCGGTGTTGAGTCTGCGGTGAGATGTTGAACCAACATTCTTTAGGAGCCTGAATTTCAAGTCAGAGGCCCCTCTGGTGTGCATCTTTCAATGTGAATAGGTTTTCATCTACAGAAATAATAATAATAAATAATAATAATAATAATAATAATAATAATAATAATAATAATCACACAACTTGCCCTAGTCTCTTCTGGAGTTTAACCTTCATAGAACTTCCCAGAGAACTTCCATAAAATTTTCTGAGCTCAGGAATGAACAGCCTTAGTTAGCCAAGAACAACGAAAAACTTCAAAGGCTCCGCTCAGTCCAACGACTGCCAAAGAGAATGGAGGATACCTTCTTCGCCTGTGGTGCGTCCTTGAATATTTGCCTGGGGTTGCGGGAAACAGGAAAATGAACGAGACAGAGAACAATTAACGCTTTTTGCAATCATCCTGAATGCTCTTAGTGACAGCTGTTTCGTGAGTTTGTGAGGAATTACCTAAAAGAATGGGTATATAATCATCTTTGCTGGGCGTTTGAAAATCCTCTCTCTCTCTCTCTCATCTCTCTCTATCTCTCTCTCTCTCTCTCTCTTTTCTTTTTGGCATATATCGAGACCAAAGACGGACGTAAAATAATTTCAGTGAATCAATCATGTAAGTAATACATACTAGTTGCAACTTGCATTCTCTCTCTCTCTCTCTCTCTCTCTCTCTCTCTCTCTCTCTCTCTCGCTCTCAGCGCCTTTAACCTTCTCTGAACTGCGTTACAAGCTATAAGAGTTATTTGTTCACTCAGATCATGTAGGATTGTCATTAAAATTTCGATTTTTGCTGTATTGATGACACTAGTTAATGATATATATATAGATATATATATATATATATATATATATATATATAGATATATATATATATATATATATATATATATATATATACAGTGGTACCTTGAGATACGAGCGTCCTGTGATACGAGTGCTTTAGGCCCGAGGTGGAATTCGTCCAAATTTTGCTTGAGACCCGAGAATTCGGTCCAAATTTTGCCTGATACCCACTGTGTCCCGAGATCCGAGTTGGTTCGGGGACGCCACCGCTAGTTGGCGTTCGCGGGCAGCATCAGCTGGGAACATCCCACGAGCTCACTCGCACGTGTGGCGACAGATTTAAGTTGTGTTTGTGAGCTGTACTCGTGTTTTCGCTGTTTTTTCACGAATTAGTGAACTTTTGTTTTTTTACCTACCATCATGGGGCCAAAGAAAGTATGTGCAAAGGAGAGTGGCGAAAAGAAGAAGAGAATGCTGCCGATAGAGGTAAAGCGAGAAATAATAGAAAAACATGAGCGTGGTGTACGAGTGATGGAACTGGCCCGGGTGTATGACGTAGCATATCGACCATTTGTACCATCCTAAAGCAAAAGGATGCATCAAAAGTGCAAAACAGCTAAAGGAACTACAATTCTGTCGCAATTAAGGACAAATGTCCATGAAGAAATGGAGAAGCTGCTCTTGGTTATGGTTGAAGAGAAGGAACTAGCGGAGATACAGTGACGGAGAGTATAATTTGCGAAAAGGCTCGCATTATTACGCAGATTTGAAGAAGGAAGAGCATCAACTTCAGAAGGGGGAGCAGAAGACACGTTTAAGGCAAGTCGTTGGTGGTCCTTCAGTGAAGGAATATCTTCAATAGAATAGCCTCCCACTGAAAGCCTTATTAATTTTGGATAATGCTCCGGCCCACCCACTGGTCTTCAAGATGACATTCTCGAGGAGTTCAGTTTGTGAAAGTCCTCTACCTCCCACCCAACACGACTTCCATCCTGCAACCAATGGATCAGCAGGTCATTGCCAAATTTTAAAAAGCTTTTCACAAAGCACTTGTTCCGCCGATGCTTTGAGGTGACAGAGAACACCAAGCTTACCCTTCGAGAGTTTTGGAAAGAGTATTACAATATCGTCTTATGTTTACGTATCATTGACTCGCATGGCAAGAGGTAACGAGACGAACCTTGAACTCGGCGTGGAAAAAAAAGCTATGGCCTGATGCTGTTTCAGAGGAACGGAACTTCGAAGGGTGTTTTCGTACCCCAAGCAACGGTGGAGGAGATTGTGTCCCTCGGAAAGTCGATGGGTCTGGTAGAGTAGAATGAGGGCGACCCCCCGTCAACGAAAAACTTCGTCGAGGAACATGAGGAGGAACTCTCAATTGAGGAGTTGAAGGAGCTGCAGGTGATGCAACATACGAAGGCCCGGCAAGAGATTAGCAGCTGTAGCGAGGGGGAGGAAGAGCCGGAGGAAGTGATTCCTACAAGTCAAATTAAAGACATGTTAGCAATGTGGGAAACACTTTCAAGTTTCATTGAACAGAAACATCCAGAAAAAGTTTTGACTAGTCGTGCTTCAGCGTAATTTAATGACACTTGTTTGACTCATTTCCGGAACATTCTAAAAGGGAGGCAGAAGCAAAGCTCTTTGGATAAATTTTTGTTAAAGAGAAGCGCAAATGAAAGTGCCGAAAGTGATTCTAAAAGGCAGAAAACAAGTGCTGATTAAACTTACGTATCGCTTAGGTTAAGTTTTAAGTTTAAAGTGCATTAGTATTTTTTCAAATTTAAGTTAAGGAAAGTGCAAATTTTTATTAAAGTTAAGGAAATGCAGTTTTAGTTTACATTTTAATGTTATCATTTTGTGTTCGAAAAAATGCTGTTTACGTAACGGGACTAGCCCCTCCCTGCTCCCTCCTCCTCCTCCTCCTCCGCCACTCGAACTCCGTTAGCCAGCCGCACTCGCCTGTCAGCAAGGTAAGATTATGTGTTCTTAACTTTTTGTTGTGTTACGTAACTTTGTTATTCGTTGCTAAATTTTAGTTTTAGTTTACATTTTAATGCTTCATTTTTCATTTTCTGTTAGGAAAAATTCCTGTTTACGTCAACGGACTTAATGTAGCCGTCCCACCCCTCCCCCTCCGTCACTCGCCTCCCTTAGCCGCCCGCACGCGACTGTCACCAAGGTTAGATTAAATTAACTTTTTCTTTTCTTTATTTTACTTTAATTCTATTCATTACTAAAATATATTACTGTATAATTTTTTTGTACTATATTTCTACATTTATATGTGTGTTTTCTTCATTATTTACGATGGATTTGGCGGGTATATTTCATAGGTCTGGAACGGATTAAAAACATTCTTTCAGTTAATTTAAATGGGAAAAATTGATTTGAGATACGAGTTTTTCGAGTTCCGAGCCCGGTTCCGGAACGAATTAATCTCGTATCTCAAGGTACCACTGTATATGTAAGTGTTTACATAATTAAAAATATGGAATGTAGTCCATAGATAATAAAAGTCTAAAACTAAAGAGGTTCAACCAGATTGCTTGCAGGAATGTGACAGACTAGAGACGCTAAAGATGACGTATACAATAAGTATGTAGGCTAAGATAACATGCCGTCACCTGTAGTCATTCAATTGTTTATAAACATTAGTCCAAGCTCCCTGCTTGAGACAACTACCCCGACCATATTATTCAAACGGCCTACGTGATCTGTAGCGTGTCTCATTCGATTGTGTGTTCGTATGAAAACTATGATATCTGATAGTATGTTCATATGTTCGAACTACTGTCTGTTCCTTCATAACTTGTAACAGAGAGGTAAGGTAGACAGGCAGAACAGAGTTAGCTATCGTCATTAGAAGACCTGTACCATCTTTACCTAAGCTTATCATGTAGAGGAATAGGATTAGCCATCATCATTGGCGAGAAGCGATCAAGCTATCGTCATAGTAGACTTGTACGATCATACCTGATCTTCATCATGTAAAACTTCAGAAGAATATACTATTTTTATACCTTGAGTTTTCTACAAGAACCTCACAGAACCATGAGTTCTACACATCGTCGTAAAGATAATACCGACTTCGTAAGGGATCTTACAAAACCCCAGACACTCCATTGAAGATGGAAGTGCAATACCAACCGACTTAGCGTATAGATTATCGCTAGTCTAACATTACCTCATAGGGCGCCTTATCATACAAGGCACAAGCCCTAATATTTGGTGGCCAGCGAACCAGAAGAACTCTACAACGTCCTACGAAGAAAAATCAGAATAATAAATCATGTATCATAAGAAGTCAACGACGACGGAAGCAGCAGATTCTTCAAGCAACATAGTATCATCGTTAGTGAGCGACTTCAGAAAACAATAAGAACTCTTCAACGACGACGAAAGCAACAGATTCTTCAAGCAACTTAGTATCATTGTTAATGAATAACTTCAAGAAACAAAAACCGACGTGTCTTTTTCCTACGACAACGCAAGCTTCGCTCTCATTAGAATCATTCAAGAAAACATCGTTAGTGAGCGTTTCGGCACTGCAAGAAACAAACCGAACGCGTCTGCAGCATCGGATCTTTCAAGGGTTCTCGGGAATCATCGAAACAAACGCGCACGGGGGAAACTGAAGCCAAACCAGTCATCCCGCTAAATAGAGGGGGGGGGGGGGAAGGAGGACCAAGGCCGTGTGTCGTTATCGGAACACCGTGACTTCCCACAAAAGCAAGCTAAGTACAATTTTTTATTCATTTGGAGTAAATTTGAGTGAGTTTTTCCTTTTGCAGGTCGAATTTCGTTATTCCTGTGGCTGAAGTTACGAGACATCTTAATCTTACTTTTTTACAGAAATTATCTATATCATTGAGATTTCGCTACTGCGAGTTTTTATCTTTGAGTGTCTGTTTCCAGAAGTTCTACTGAAATATCATAATCTATACTATGTAAATTTTATCATTTGGTTTTGGGTGATTATTAATCCCTTACGTTACAAATCATATTAAACAGTGAATATGCGTTTACGCAGTGGACGTCTGTATTTATACAGATGCATGGATAGGGGGTCGTTAAGCACCGTAGTAATAGAAAACACACAAAAAAACAAGTGGAACACCCGTACAAATCTAGATAAATTAGAAGTAACACTATTTCGGGTCATGACAATAAATGCTCCTTTGCAAAGTCCCAATCGCAGTTTTAGCCTTGAGTTTTTTGAGTTATATAAAATATCGAACCTCAATGACTCAAACTCAACTTTAAAAATATGGCTGGATTGCAAGGAATAACATGTCTGTAAAAAACTTTCATCAGGCTAAAATGCGCTGAACCAGGATCCCTCACTATTTCAAATTTTAGCAAAGAATGAAGTACAAACAGTTAATATTGAATACAGTAGAGATAACTTGTCTTATAGTAATCGCTCAGTTCCTAATAGTTCGTCATTCATTGCTTTATACGTAACCAGCAACATAATACTAAAAACACACAATACGTTGCCGATGGTAATAAAGAGAAGGATCCTAATTATTACAAAAAGAAATAGAAACAGTAGCCCGTTCAGAATCAAACAAGCAAACTCGGTGACTGTCACCTAGTCAAGCGGTCAAGGTTAGTCAAAAACTGCCGAAGTGTTCAAAACATAGCAAATTCCACACAATAAGCGACTCTAGCAGAGTTTGGGGAAAAAGCGAGTGTTCTACCAATAGCTTTGTGAATTATCTTTTTGAATTAAAAAGGATTTTTCCTATGAAACACACGACCGTATAAGTAATCAGAGCAGGTTTTCGTTTTTTTTTTGTTTTTTTTTAATACATAAGTTATTATGAGTACTGGTGGATTAAGCCCAACTGTACGCGCGTAAAAAATTAGAATATCTTGTTTATTTCTTAATACACGTAATATCTTGTATTACGGACTCACGTCTGTTGTTCGAAACTTCCCACTAATGAGAAGTCCGATAAGCGAGCGCTTACAGATACCTCTATAGTTATAAAAACATTGATCTGTATGTAGTGTAATTGTAAGATCCATCTAGGGGTATACAAAATATTATCTTACATCCTGCAAAAAATAAGGCGTGTTTATCAAAGGAAAATCCTATAAACCTTCAAAACATATTAAAATCCGTTTGAACAAAAATGAGACAGTTAATCAAATAATAACTTATATAAAGGAACTATACATTTGTCTCATAAATCGTAACATTGTTCAAATGACCCAACAGAATTCTCCCACAACCGCAGTCGCAATTTGCACGCAAAATCTCGAGAAGCATGCACCCTCGAATGTCTTAGTGCGTGTAAAAAAGACTTTGCTGGGAAATGAAATTTTAATCCTTCCCGACACTCTGAAATATAACGATTTCCGCGAACAAAGCCCTAAAAGTATACATATCGTGGACACAGAAGTTATAAATATCGCATTTTTTATTGTTGCTAATTTTTTAATCACGCCCCCCCCCCCCACCCAACCAGTCGTGGATGAATCTCTCTGATAATCTATCTAAAGTTAATATCCGTAAAGTCATTTCAAGCAGAGGTGATTCAGCAGAATTTTTTTTTATCTTCTACCTGAATACCAGGAAGTTTCTCCACTAGCGAGTGATCTCTGGGAGAAAAACGGATGTCATTTAACACAAAATACGGTCTAAGGACAAACATAAAGCTATATACGTACCTTCGTATAGACTCTCACTGCAATTTCAAAATAGAGATAAATGACGAAGTTGAAAAATGTTAGTAATAGGAGCCATTAGGAAATCAAATAGCCCATATAATTTTCCCTCAAAAACGTCATGCCATAAAAGATCGGACTTGGCGTATCTGCGTAGATTTCTGTCACTTAAACAAGGAAACGACTCCCGATAGTTTCCAGTGCCATGTACCGACGACATCTTATCTCTGTTAGGTTAGAATAATTTTTTTTCACCAACTTGGACTTACTTAAAGGCTTTTACCTGATACCATTACCTAAGTGATTGTACCTCATATACCGTTTTCAGCACACTCAGGGGACATTATCAATTTTTACGTATGCCTCCGGCTTACGTTGCACCCCAATTATAATATAGTGTTTGGAGACTTTTAGGGGATACCCTACATGCCTATATGGAATGATCTTGTAATCTTTTCTAATACCTAGAAGTACATTCACATAAAGTAGAGCTAGTGCTACAAGAGACAAAGACAAATAATCTCAGAGTAAAATATCTAAATGTGAGTTTTTTAAAACGAACATGTTTATCTAGGTTTTATGTGTCTGGTCAAGGTCTTAAAAGTAGTCCATGGTGGAGGTGTCGGCTATTCATAACTTTCCGGTACTTATTAACGTAAAAGGGGGATACAGCACTTTTGCGCTGTAGTGGGTATTACAATCGTATGCAAATATGTAACTCTTCAATCATGACAGCTCCTTTAACAGGATACTTACGAAGAAGAGCGTTAGATTGATTATGGTCTAAAAAGCATCAACAGGCGTTCGATATCTTAAAAGCGGAATAATGCAGCTTACCTAACTTAAAAATCCCTGATTTAAATAAGGAATTTTTTTTTTTATCGCAACAGACGCCTCAGACCAAGGGGTAAGAGGGATATTACTTCAGTAATATGATAAACAGTTCTTCCCTATAGCTTTTTATTCACGTAAACTAAAGCCCTCTGAAAGTAAATATGCAGTAATAGGCAAGGAAGGGCTAGTATCTTTAACACTAGTACATCTTAAGTTCATAATCTATGGCTATCCTGATAAAGTCCTTACTGAACATGAGTCCTTTACCGAGTTTTTCAAAGGCTTTAATCACAGTCCAAAAGGAACTCGGTGACAAATGATCATTCAGGTCTTTGGAGCCAAGATAGATATCTACCTGGGAAAGCAATTATCATAGCTGACGCATTATCCGCCAATCCCGCACCATACAGCGAAGAACCATTAATTAGACTAAAAGATATAGAAACATCCGTACCTATTGTTAAAACCGTATCTAAACAGAAAATTCCTTAAACCCAAGACGATCGCGAGCATTGAATATCTGGGTTGGAGCGCAGAACTGTTACAAACTGAACAAAGCAAGAGTCAACAGACATAACCCAAACAATAAACACTTCGAAACGGAAACAGAGTCAGCAGCAATAAACACCAAACAATAAACACTTCGAAACGGAAACAGGGTCAGTGGCTAAGCAAAAACAATAAACACTTTTGAGCAGAAACCCTAAAGCAAAAGTACATTTAAAGTATGTGTATCAGAATAATGTAATCAAATGTAATATTATATGTAGGTCTGTGACGAGGAAAACCCGAAGAAACACAGCAGATGACTAACGACCAGGTAGTAATAATAATCTCTTTCATACCAATCGTCATAAACTGGTTGCATTCCGTATCATCCAGGGTTCCCTCCTATGTCACAGAAAGCCAAATCACTATCTACTGGCCTACAATGCTTACAGATATAAAAAGCACATAACTAATTGTAACACGTGTCATGAAAACAAGGGATACACTAAGACACTGTCAAGTTTAGGAGCCTATCCTGTGCCAAATCAATCCTTGAAAGAATATACTTACGAATTATTAACAGAATTACGAGTCTGACAGAGGGAATAAACACTTCTTAGTGTTAATAGTTCCTTGACATGTTATATAGAATTAATAGCACTAAAAACAAACACCGCAAATTGAGTGCGTTACGAATATTTATGAGTGCTAAATCAGTAAATATGGAATTCAACACATAATAAATCTGTGACTCGGGTGGTGTAAAAATCAATAATAATCTCCATAACACGTGGTGTGAATTCCTTTCCATTAAGAAAACCAATAATATATTTTATCGCCCAGAGTCAATCGGTTTGGTAGAATAACGGATAATTAAATAGGAAGTGTCAATGTCTTACGAGTTACAACTCGTGATGTTGGATCCGGACTGGATTATAGCGGTTCTCGCGGTTTTAAATACCTTTATCATTTATATCTTGTATCTATAGAATTGATGCCGCAAGTAGCCTTATACGGTACGCCGCTAGAACACTTTTCCACATATTCAAGCCAACCATTAATTTATCAAATATATATAAAAAAATATATAAATAAATAAATATAAAAAGAAAAAAATAAGATAAATATTGGATACAAGTGGAGTCAATATAATACACTCCGTAAGAAGTCGGAAGGGTTACAAATTATAATAAAAAGGAATCACGATAAAATAAATAAGCAAAACGTAACCATTAAATATCCAAATAAATATGCGTAAAGATTTGAACTCTAACTTAACGCTTTAGTAATGACAAATAAGCTAAAAGTTCAAACGCATATCAAAACCTACTGACATATTGTCTGTCCCGGTGATTTATATTCGTAGTCAATGAAAAAAAAAAAAAAAAATTAAATAAATAAAATAAATAAAATAAAATAAAAGAGATTTTAAAGTCAGGAAGTCTAGAAGTGAAAATGTTATCTATGGAATAATCCTATATGAATCTTATCAAGGGCTAATAATATATATAGGAATTTGTATGGAAACCATTTTTCATATAGTTTGAATAAGGAATATTTATTTAACATAATGCCAACATGAAACTAATATATTGTTCAATTTTGGTACTGTTGTTTTTTTTTTTTTTCAGACTTCTTCTCATGCGGGTGGAGAATTAAAACACTAAATATCATTTGAAAAATACTAAAGTCGTATCTCTTACAGCAAGTAACGTAACTCTTAGCTGGCTGAGAGCAATCTCCTGCCAAGTGACGACGTCATCATTGCCGTATCAGCATTTGTTCCTTTTAACCTCAATAATCTGCTTACACAGGCTTCATCTGTGTGTCGTCTCTGCTTGCAAAAGCAGATTGACTGGAGAAAGGAATGCTTAGCCGAACTTCGGCATGGGCAAGGCAGACATGTCTATCGGTGTGCGCAATGCAACTTTAGCTAAGGAGTTGCAATCATTTTAAAATAATAACAAAATAAGCAAATAGAATTTCTATAACAACAAAGAATAATTTTTCTGAACCTCATAGACATTTAGAAAGTATCAAGATATATATGTGAAATATTTACTTGCAACATTAGCCTATTACAATTCAAGTAAAACATTCATGGGAAAATGTCACATTTTCTTGAAAAACCCAGAGTTTATATAGAAATTAGTACATAGTGGGTTTTTCGTTGCATCTCCTACCTATTAATAATGTTTTAAAAGTTAACCTCAGAGGATGCGCACGAGAAAATTGAATATGAAACTTTGTTAGGGCACATAGAATCATGATTAATATTCTCTTTGACTCTTATGCTGCCTGGCAATCTTACAAATAGCTCCATTTTCCACTTCTTTGTCTAGTAACTTACTACCAGTAATATCGAATTTTCTTTGAGATTCGTAATGATATCATTTATTTTTTATAATTCTGGAATTTTTACAAGTCATCAATAGACCTGGATAGGTTCACTCATTGTTAATGCCATGGATAAAAAAGTTTGTACAGCGGACTCTTTTGAATTCCAAAATATCAGCGAATTCATGTGGGTTAAGTCTGGTCTAAATGGCTCTCTCCCCTCCCCTGTATTTGGATGTCGTCTGAATTTACTTTGCCTTGTGACAAGTATAATTTCACTTGCAGGCTGATTATGGAACCTGGTTACAGTATCCTGCAGTACGAGAGTTTCACATCGCAACTTCAACAAATCGTTCGTCGCAGCGGACGACTACAGTCAAGTAACAACCGCCTACAATGTGAAAGGAATAAGCACCATCATGGACTTCTTCGACCGACACCATATCTCGTCGTTAATCTCGTTTTAATGCGGAATGCTCCGGCTACTGTCGGAATCGATTACAAAAAGGGACATACTTCCGACAATTACGACCCGAAGGATATTCAACTCTACTTTGCTGGCGAAGGACTCGTGCTGGGATGATCTATTCATCGCGAACGTAATCGTGTAGCTTAGGATGCAGAGAATAAGTATGGAGCGCAAAATGGAACGTTGGACCCGCCCAGGCAAATTTTCCCCTTGTTTTAAAACCATTGAAAAAGGCCGTTTCAATTGGCTAAAGGTGGTTGTCTGGAACTGTGTAATGGACGAAAAGTTGTTCGAAAGCTAGTTAAAAGTGAAGTAGTATAACCTCGGGTTCATGTATCCTATATATATAAAGTATCATGTATTCCTATATATAATTGATCATAAATAACAGAGTCGAAATATATCTTTGCGTGTACGCAATAGGAATCTCTTATATAAATGATCATAAATAACAGAATCTAAATATATCTTTGCGTGTACGCAGTAGGAATCTATTTAAAGTGCACATATATTAATCATAATTATATGAATCCATATACCAATGTATAAACAAATCAGGTAGCCTATAATCAATCTGTTACCTTTTATCTTCCCAATATCTGCAGTTATATATGAGTTAGTATATTGATTAATGAATCAGAAATCAACGAATCAATCAGCATAAACATTAATAATTTTATCAATTCATATATGATATTTTTTATCAGTTTTCGTTTAAAATATGATTTTTATCATGTTAATCTTCATTCTATGCAATTATCAGAGTACATTAGTATTTTCTGTAGCATAAGTATCTTAAAGAGATGAAGTGAAAAACTGTATCATTATATTATCATGTGATCACTATTATTACCAATATCATTGTTTTATATTTTATTACTTGAATCAATTCATGTACACAATGAATTTTTATTTACTTATATATATATATATTCACATAGTGTCTGTATCACACTCCTATAAGTCAGATGCAAGTCAAGTTTGAGTAATATTCAGTAGCTGGTTTTGGTAGCTGACCGAGCTAATGTAAGTGTTTACATAATAAAAATATGGAATGTTAGTCCATATATATAAAAGTCTAAAAGAAACTAAAGAGGTCAACCAGATTGCTTGCAGGAATGTGATCAGACTAGAGACGCTAAAGATGACGTATACAATAAGTATGTAGGCTAAGATAACATGCCGTCACCTGTAGTCATTCAATTGTTTATAAAACATTAGTCCAAGCTCCCTGCTTGAGACAACTACCCCGACCTATTATTCAAACGGCCTACGTGATCTGTAGCGTGTCTCATTCGATTGTGTGTTCGTATGAAACTATGATATCTGATAGTATGTTCATATGTTCGAACTACTGTCTGTTCCTTCATAACTTGTAACAGAGATGGTAGACAGGCAGAACAGAGTTAGCTATCGTCATTAGAAGACCTGTACCTCTTTACCTAAGCTTTATCATGTAGAGGAATAGGATTAGCCATCATCATTGGCAGAAGCGATCAAGCTATCGTCATAGTAGACTTGTACGATCATACCTGATCTTCATCATGTAAAACTTCAGAAGAATATATATTTTTATACCTTGAGTTTTCTACAAGAACCTCACAGAACCATGAGTTCTACACATCGTCGTAAAGATAATACGACTTCGTAAGTGATCTACAAAACCCCAGACACTCCATTGAAGATGGAAGTGCAATACCAACCGACTTAGCGTATAGATTATCGCTAGTCTAACATTACCTCATAGGGCGCCTTATCATACAAGGCACAAGCCCTAATATATATATATATATATATTGACTATCCTATTTCTCCGCACACATATAAATACAGATAAACAACGTGTCCGGTCATTCTAAGGATACTTGACATTGAGGACTGATAGTCCTAGAAAGTTTGTAATTCTTCCTGAATATTACCTCATAAAACCGCAAACAACCAGAATCCATAAAACGACAATCAACAAGTATTACTGCCAAAAACTATAATACCACAATGAACCAGTACCAACCAATCACCACCTCATTGTTTCCTAAAACCATAAATCATTACCACCAGTATATAAGTAATACCACAACATCGAACACTCATCCCCCTAATAACACCATAGCACACATTATCAAAGATATTAACCTTTGTTACCGCCAAGAGAAACCCGAGAATACCTTCTAACTCTACGGTACTTTCCCATATGGTTTCACCCAAATTATCCCATCATTACAAATTACCCAGCTGTTTACGTCGAAGCGCGGCAAAAGCGCATAATTAAGAAAGATAGTAAAAGAATAGTAATGTTAAATAAGAGTGACCAAAGGATGTCTATATTCCATATTTCACCATCCATATATGAAACATAGAGAGGTAACAAAATGCATATCAGCACACAAATTTCTTACAATTTTCCCGATTTTCTCATCTTTGATATATGAGTTAAATCTGGACAAACCTGTTTTGTCATCTAAGGCTAAAAACCTATCCCCTTTCTTTTCTTCTGAAACCTTAAAAGGACTTTAAACATTTGGATCTAACTTATAATTTAATTAGTTTCAAGATCACGTTATCTCCAACCGCAATTTTGACATTTAATGATTTCCCATTGCTTCTTTCCACCTTTCTCATGTCTTTGACTCAAGATTGTGGCTGAGACAACGTGTCTCTTTAGCCGTAGAGGTGACTTAATTGCATCCTCCCACGGGAAGGTACAGACAACAAATTAAAATCACACCTCGTGCTTGGCAATCAAAGAATGCTTCGAATGGAGACATTTTAATAAAATCGCTGACCATAGTATTCTCATTAGCTTCCGGTCTGTATGGAGGATGTTACTTTTATATCCCCATAACTTATGCTAGACACTCTTAAGGTCTCATTTACAAATTCTCTACCATTGTCTGACAATAACATCTTGAATACCCTATAGCGACATACAGATCTATTGAAGAATGCCACAGCCACTTCTGCCGTTATATACTTTAGTGGGAAAATTTCCACTATGTTGTTAGTTCATCTATTACCACCAGCAAATACCTGTAGCAAATACCCCGATTCAGAGAAATTCCCCAAAATGTCCATATGTACTCTGAAGAGGTCTACTAGATATTGGATATGCCCCTAAGTTTATTATTATTATTATTATGCAATAATTATACATTAATTTGTGAGTAATATGAAGAGGTAAAAACTTAATTACTTATTTACGTTATTTATATTTATTCATTTATTTAATAATGGGATGAGGTTGCTAGACCTATCCGTTTTCCTTGGCCCCAGCACACACTGGGCTGACTGATGGGCTGTAGGGGAAGACCATTCCATTGTCTAGCATACGTGAGTCGACTGCTACACTTCTCAGCTGTGGTGACCTACTTTAGCAGATAGATAATAAAAATATATTCTTTATTTATCCAAAGCAAATCAGTGCCAAACAAGGAAAGCTACCTTTATATCCAAAGCTATTTCATCTGCAAGGAACTTCTTCCCTTCAGCAAACGCCCGATATTATAGAGGGGAAACATGATTGCCTCCTACAAGGCGTCACGTTGCTGTACAAACGACCCCTATTTGGAATGTGCCAACTCATATCGGCGAATATTTTCTGCTCTCCCGCCATTTATGCTACTCCCGCCCACGATAAGAGCTAATATCTTGCGCTTATTGTTCCGGTGTTTCCAACATATGAAATCTGGAAATCTGTTTGGAACCCTTTATTGACTCTATGGAATGACGGGTGTGCAGTCATGCCTCTCGAATGTTTAGAAGCAGGGACCAGAGATCGAGCGATTTTTATCGTCGTGTTTGAGTCGTCCCCGAGGGAATAATAACGGTAGATGTGTTAGTCTCTCTCTCTCTCTCTCTCGTCTCTCTCTCTCTCTCTCTCTCTCTCTCTTTTTTTTTTTTTTGTACATCCTGATAGATTTAGTATATGACACGTATTCTCTTATTTTCAAGTTTGATGAACTCAATAGTATGAAAATTTCCCCCGTAGGGGGGGTATTGCCGTCAGTGCACCTCATGATTTACAATGTAGGCATTATTTAAGGTTCTTTGCATCGTTCCTTCGGCCCCGAGCTGCTCTTTATTCACTGAAGAACGGTAAAGAGGCGACCCTAAAATGATCATGAGAATGTCATGACATACTTTCATATTACTGCTTATATTTAAATTCTTTTTTTTTTTCTTATACTCATTTTCAACCTTTTTCAGTCATATTTCACATCCTTTATTCATTTAGGTTTTACTTCCATAGGAAAATTTTGAAAAAGAAACATGTACACAATAAAAACTTTCAATTCTTCATCCGTTAAAAATTTTCATATTACTGGATGAATTTTTCATGTATACTCATTTTCAACGTTTTTTTTGTTTTTTTTCATTCATATTTCACATCCTTTATCCATTTAGGTTTTACTGCCATAGGAAAATTTTTGAAGAAAACAAAAATGTAACCATAAAATGTTTCAATTCTTCATCCTTAACATCAGCAGACATCAGTACATCTTTATGGGTTCCATTCGCTATAACATCATTTTGAAAATCACCCAAAGAAACTTTACAGAAATAGATATAATATTTTTCTTTTAATATGATTTAAATTATACTGTAGGTTATTACGTATTACCCATGATAGTTTTATCTCAACCAGAATTTGGAATCTGATTCTAGATCTTTGAAGCAATAAAGTGAAAATCTTAATTTAGACGTATGGGAAGACAGATAGACATAATGTGTGTGTGTGTGTGTGAGAGAGAGAGAGAGAGAGAGAGAGAGAGAGAGAGAGAGAGAGAGAGAGACTTTTCAGTGGCGACCTAACTCACTGTATCTTTCGAAACGAAATTCTACAGGACTGATGTTTTTATAAAGCCCATATCAGGATTCACGTAAATGCATTTTCTTGTTCACTTCGTATATAAAAAGTAAAGGGATGAAACGAGCTCTAATATTCGTGTCTTTTTCAGTTCAAAAATCCTATTTTTTGTCAAGTATTTTTTTTTTTTTTTTTTTTTTTGTGCTCCTATCATGAGTGATCTCAACAAATTGTTAGTTCCGTACACGTATTGCTTGTTATATCATTATACTTGACGCCATTCTTTCATATATTTCATCTCCAGAATAATATGCTTATAAACTAACAGGTTTTAGAGGGAGATGGATTTTTTTCTTTTACTGAATGCTTGAATTTCTTTCGTTTAGTTTGACAATATTATTGTATCCATCGCTGCGACACCCCTCCAGGTATTCGTCTCTTTCGGTTGTTCCGAGTCAAGGAGTCCTCATCAGGCCTCTCCCATACCCACTTTGTGCCACATGTAAGGGCTACCTTGACTAAAAGCCTCGCAGCACATCCCAACCTTTGCGATTGTGAATTTAGTCATCAGTTAAAGTGGTGAGACTTCAGGTAATGAGAGACAGAGAAAAAAACTACAAATGACTACCTACTTCCCCCGTTCAGTTTCCTATGCAGAGAAACATTATTAGGAAAAGTTGGTTATACAGCTTAAGGAGGCCTTATGCCAACACGGCTCTGTTATCCAGTAACGGGTGTTCTCTGGTTGATTGCTGGGAGGAGAGGGAGAAATATTCTTGTGTGGCATTAATATAATAATGATAATAATGAGTAATAAAGACGAATACAAATAAAATAAACATCATTTACTGTAAACCTAAACTAATCTTTACAAAATTTAATTGATACCACTTTGAACCCATCTAGAATAATGTAAATGTGATACTCTTCTTTAAAAAGGGAATTCTGTGGCAAAAAACTTCCTCCAGATTTCTCTCTGAAGCAATATTAAGAAAATATTACCTCCCAAGACCCTGAAGAGAAGAAGAAGAAGAAGAAGAAGAAGAAGAAAAAGAAGAAGAAGAACAAGAAGAAGAAGATTGAATAGATAGTGACCACCAAATATCCTTCTGACGATCTGAAGGCGAATCATCCACCCAGCAATTGATGACTGATTTATGTTGATTAAAACTGGCGCCACATCTAGGTTATAGACGCCGACAATCAGGTCCGGTCCGCGACTCTGGCCTCCATCTTCTCTCATCGAGAGTCCTGAGGCTCTGCGCCCTACAACGCTCTAGGCTTTGGATTCCTGATCCAAAGGGCGGCTTCTTGACAAGAGGAGTTCACGAGACGCTTCCTTGATTGCTCCGATGAGTGACAGATAGTTTGTTTGTGGTTAAGAGAACAGAGTGGATGAGAGAAGACCGTGTTGGTGCCAGATGGGAATTGTATGAGGTCTTCTCTCTCTCTCTCTCATCTCTCTCTCTCTCTCTCTCTCTTTCTTTCTGAAATAAAAGCTACACGGGGTTTGATACACACACACACACACACACACAAATATATATATATAATATATATATATATATATATATATATATATATATATATATATATATATATATTATATATATATATATATATATATATATAATATATATATTATATATATATATATATATGACATAGATAATTCTATTCTGTATAAAGCGCGAAGCATATTTCTCCTATTTTTTTCTTAAGCTTAGGTTCTAGTAAATCAGTTCTTGTTACTCGGTCGAGTCATAAACATAAATTTTCAAATGACAAAGTTCAGAAAATGTGATGATAAAACCTTTGGTTTTCAATTCTAAACCTTTTCGGGGCATAATCCTGGCTGAAGTGTTTATGTTAAGTCTTGTGATATTCTACCTTGTGTTTTCTTTCAAATGAATTAATATCATTATTTTTGTTTTTTTTAGACTTGTTAAAGGTCTCGTAACTTTGGTTAAAAGATATTGTATGTTTGTAAAGTACTGAATTTATAATCTATATGCTCAGAGTAAATTTGACAGTTTCAGATTACGTGGAATAATCGATCTATATATATTATAATATATATATATATATATATATATATATATATATATATATATATATATATATATATATATATATTTTTTTTTATCTTAGTGAAATTTAAAATATTGCAGCACATTCACTACGGAAGATAACTTTATGCCTTAACATGATGGGATTTTTAGTGCTGTTGTATTGAGGAATGTGAATTTTTTCTTCGAAAAGAAGCAGATATTAGGTCTGCACTTATATAGGAAAAAAAAAACATTGTTTGCTCACTTTCTATTTAAATCTATTACTTTTCTTTTAAAAAGTGGATTAAATTAACGTTTCACTAATTGGCAATTGTACTGATGTGTCTTATAGGAATCTATTAAACAATGATTGTATTCATTGGTTTCAAGTATTCCTATTTTGTTCAATTTCAAGAGCTGCATTTATCGTACCCTGAGAGAGAGAGAGAGAGAGAGAGAGAGAGAGAGAGAGAGAGAGAGAGAGAGAGAGAGAGAGAGAGAGAGAAATGGCAGACTCCTCACATAAGTTGAAATTAAACTGTACAGCAAAACCTTTGATAAAAGGCAGATGTCTAGTTTTATGAAAAAACAGAGACAATAGTAAATTGTGAAATTTAGGAGAGAGAGAGAGAGAGAGAGAGAGAGAGAGAGAGAGCGGATTTTTGTCTTCCGAAGAAAACTATTCCGAAAGCTGAATTAGGGAAAACTATTTTCCTCGTTTTCTCATTTCCTTTCTTTTTGGGGAAAGTCTAGAGACTCAATTCCTTCAGGAGATGAAAAGTTGTGCAGAGGAATAAGATGGATATGAGGTCTATTGCTGGAGCTTTCCAGGATCAGGAATACTCCAGAATTCTCTGACAGGTAGAAGCTGAGAGACTGGAGATATTTACATACACACACACACACACACATGGAGAGAGAGAGAGAGAGAGAGAGAATCTAAGTTTGTAATTGCCAAAACTAAAACCATAAGATTATTTTCCCTCTAAAACGTAATATTGTTCTGTTGTTGTTGTTATGCTGTAAATGTTCAAATTGTTATTCTTCTGTTATGCAAATGGAGCGGATTAGTGAATGGTGCCTTAAGTGGGGTATGAGGCTGTATTCCAAAACGAAAACACTATTGATTTATAGTAGATCTCGTACTGATTTCCCACCCCATCCTCCCATACCGGTGGATGGGACTCTGCTGAATGAGTCCGAAGCTTCACCTATTCTATGTATGACTTTTGACCCACATGTTACTTTTGAGAAACATCTAATGAAAGTGTTAGCAAATGCCACACAGATGTTAGGTATTCTACGTCAGGCGACATTCATTTAGAACTGATAAAATCAGGCATTTGTCTTTCCTTTACTCGAGTACTCCGGTATGGTCGTCTGCCTCTACCAGAGATTTATCCCTCTTACACAGAGTCGATCGTGATGGTAGGGTTCTGTTTCCTAATAGTAGCAGTTACGATTTGGGACCATCGACGCATGGTATCGTCTTTGTCTCTTTTTTTTTCAAGTTTTATTTTACTAGAGAATTTTCACTTTCACAGTTGATCCCTGTTCCCCTTTTCCTGCTGAGAGCGACTAGAGATCCGCTGAATAGCAGCACCAATATGCAGTAAATGTGTCTCGCTGTTGAACTTCTTCCAGAGGTCCTTTATTCCTTGCACCGTTGGACTGTGGAACAGCCTCCCTGAGGATGTTGTGCAATTGGTACTTCTAAGGATATAAGGAAAAGAATTTTCCTTATATCCGACACATTTTTATCAATTTGTTTATTAATTTCTTAAACCGGTTTTCCTTTTCTTATAACTGATCTCCTCTTTCTGTATTTCCTGCTACTTCCCGTCACTTCTTTCCAATGAACACCATTCTTTGGAAACTTGATTTTAAAGTGAGTGGCCCCCGTGGGCTTGTTCCATATGAATAGGGTTCATCTTCTGAGTAATAACAATAAACAATCAATTTCTTCCCTAAATGCGCTCCCCGAACAATAGACTTCCTTATCTCTAAATATCGCTTATTTTATCCCCAAGCACTGGCAGTCTTCACAAAATTGTCTTTTCTCATAAAATTATCTGATATCTCCTTGACGTTCTGGAATGACAAGACATATTTCCTGTAGCCTTTGACTCCTGCGATGAATTTATCTCTTTAACCATGGAATTACACCCGAAAAACAAGTTTTGGATTGTAGCTTGGCCCAGCATAGTCTTAGAGGTTGAGTTTTTCCGTGACGAAGCGTTTTTCTTGGTTTGGGAGGTTTTTCTCTCCAGTCGTTTGTGCTGTTTTACTGCAATAGCTGCGACCTTTTTTTTTTTTTTTTTTTTTGTGGCGCTGAGAAATTTTTGTACATCATGAAAAAAACTCGGCACCTTTAGATAGTGGAATTTAAAGAGCTTATTGAAAAGCTATCTGAATATTGCTGGCTTCAGGGAATTTTGTCAGTGAATGGTTCTTATTAAATGTGATGATGGTCATAAGAATTTCAGTATAATAAATATTAGGAAATAATTGTGATTATAATGTACGAGTAATAAAATTTTAAAATTGGAAAAAATAGTTTATTAGAAATTATCTTAAAATCACGAAAAAAACTTGATTTTTAACCAAGGTCAAAAGCAAAGAATAAAATACCAGTTGAATGGGAGACCCACCGGAGTTCGGCTGCAACTATGTCAACATGGCTGTCTTTGATAAGAGATTTGTCAGACGTCATTCATATTGCACAAGAGCAGATAAGACTCGCCATGGAAAACGTCACAAGTTACAAATAAAAAAAGTAATAAATCAATCATTTAGAATGGTTCACATAATTTCAGAAACTGGTTATTTTCATTTATTTATGCTTGTTAGTCTGACAGTTGATCAGAAAAGGCAAACGCATCGCAGACAAGCAAGAAGTATGACTTTGGAGATGGTAAGCCATTTTCAGATGCGAATAGAAATTTGTTTAGTTGGGTCTTCATTGTGTAGATAATTTGCACGACATAAAGTAAAATGTTGGTAATAAGCTTTAAGGGACCCTAGACCCAGTACAAGAAAAGTGGAAAATGATCCCATGAAAAACCTATGTTAATTTTCCTCCCGGTTTTTATGTAGTTCTGACTTTAGAATGTCAACCGACTCAAAATGACATCTGTCAAATGATGGATGATCGGAACATTTTTTCGGATTTTTCTTGGATTTTTTCCATAAAGTCGTTCAAGAGGCCAACTCCGTTCCCAGGCATTTATCTTGAAATGTTTCATACTCATTTTCTATGATCTGTAATCTTCAAATGTTTTATCAAATTGTAAGCAAACTTGGAGATAAAAACGTACATGAGAAAATATAGGCAATGAGTCTAAATTGGCTTTATTCAGATAACATTAAATCCAGTTAGCTTTTCAACACATTCTGTGAGAGAGAGAGAGAGAGAGAGAGAGAGAGAGAGAGAGAGAGAGAGAGAGAGAGAGAGAGAGCAGCATTTTTATTAACTCAACCAGTCTAATCACCACAGGAGACGAAGACTCTTAAATTTAGAATGATAAACTGAAACTGATATTTGGTTTTCGGGACGAAATAAATACAGCCCTCACTTAAAGAAGGTGAGATTTACCTTCGCTTCTGAAATTACCTTTGGATGCACTCAAGTGTAATTACAGAGCACTGCGTATTACTTGCTCCCGTCGACAAAAAAAATAACAATAAATAAGTAAATAAAGGGAGTGGAAATTACAGAGTTGTACGAAATTACTAATCTCATTTTTGGTAATTTCATGAATCAGTATTGATAAAATGT
>NC_061098.1:36275346-36282888 GCF_015104395.2 Macrobrachium nipponense | reverse complement strand
GAATCTAAGTTTGTAATTGCCAAAGCTAAAACCATAAGATTATTATCCTTCTAAAACGTAATATTGTTTTGTTGTTATGCTGTAAATGTTCAAATTGATATACTTCGGTTATGCAAATGGAGCGGATTAGTGAATGGTGCCGTAAGTGGGGTATGAGGCTGTATCCCAAACCGAAAACACTATTGAATTATAGTAGATCTCGTACTGATTTCCCACCCCATCCTCCCATACCGGTGGATGGGACTCTGCTGAATGATTCCGAAGCTTTAACTATTCTAGGGATGACTTTTGAGAAGCCTTAAATGAAAGTGTCAGCAAATGCCACACAGATGTTAGGTATTCTACGTCAGGCGACTTTCATTTAGAACTGATAAAATCAGGCATTTGTCTTTCCTTCACTCGAGTACTCCGGTATGGTCGTCTGCCTCTACCAGAGATTTATCCCTCTTACAGAGTGGATCGTTATGGTAGGTTTCTGATTCTTAATAGTTGCAGTTACAATTTGGGACCATCGACACATGGTCTCGTCTTTGTCCCTTTTTCTCAAGTTTTATTTTAATAGAGATTTTTCACTTTCACAATTGATCCCTGATCCCCTTTTCCTGCTGAGGGCGACTATAGATTCGCTGAACAGCAGCACCAATATGTAGTCAATGAGCCTTTCTGTCGAACTTCTCAGTTCCAGAGGTCCTTTATTCCTCGCTCCGTTGGACTGTGGAACAGCCTCCCTGAGGATGTTGTGTTCAAGAGAAGATCCAATGTATTGCTACCATAAAATTATGTTCCTTATATTTTACTTACATTTTTATCAATTTATTTATTAATTTCTTAAACCGGTTTTCCTTTTCTTATAACTGATCTCCTCTTTCTGTATTTCCTGCTACTTCCCGTCACTTCTTTCAAATGAACACCATTCTTTAGAAGCTTGATTTTAAAGTCAGTGGCCCCCGTGGGCTTGTTCCATATGAATAGGGTTCATCATCTGAGTAATAACAATAAACAATCAATTTCTTCCCTAAATGCGCTCCCCTTACAATAGACTTCCTTATCTCTAAATATCGCTTATTTTATCCCCAAGCACTGGCAGTCTTAAAAAAATTGTCTTTTCTCATAAAATTATCTGATTTCTCCTTGACATTCTGGAATGACAAGACATATTTCCTGTAGCCTTTGACTCCTGCGATGAATTTATCTCTTTAGCTTTGGAATTACACCTGAAAAACAAGTTTTGGATTGTAGCTTGGCCCAGCATAGTCTTAGAGGTTGATATTTTCCGTGACGAAGCGTTTTTCTTGGTTTGGGAGGTTTTTCTCTCCAGTCGTTTGTGCTGTTTTACTGCAATAGCTGCGACCTTCTTTTTTGTGACGCTGAGAGATATTTGTTCATCATGAAAGAAACTCTGGATCTTTAGATAGTGGAATTGAAAGAGCTTATTGAAAGGCTATCTGAATATTGCTGTCTTCAATTTATTATATCAGTGAATGGTTCTTATTAAATAAGATGATTGTCATGGAGAATTTCAGTATAATAAATTCAGGAAATAACCGTGATTATAGTGTACGAGTAATAAAATCTTAAAATTGGAAAATATAGTTTATTAGAAATTCTCTTAAAACCACGAAAAAAACTTTATTTTTAACGAAGGTCAAAAGCAAAGAATCAAATACCAATTAAATGGGAGACCCACCGGAGTCCGGCTGCAACTCTGTCAACATGGCTGTCTGTGATAAGAGATTTGACAGACGTCATTCATATTGCAACAAGAGCAGATAAGACTCGCCATGGAAAACGTCACAATTACAAATAAAAAAAGTAATAAATCAATCATTTAGAATGGTTCACATAATTTCAGAAACTGGTTATCTTTTCATTTATTTATGCTTGTTAATCTGACAGTTGATCAGAAAAGGCAAACGCATCGCAGACAGCAAGAGTATGACTTTGGAGATGTACGCCATTTTCAGATGCTATGAAATTTGTTTAGGGGGTTGGGTCTTCATTTTTGTTTATTTATGCATGTAGTCTGACTTTAGAATGTCAACCGACTTAAAATGACATGTCAAATAATGGATGATCGGAACATTTTTTTCGGATTTTTCTTGGATTTTTTCCATAAAATCGTTCAAGAGACCAACTATGATCTGTAATCTTCAAATGTTTTATCAAATTGTAAGCAAACTTCGAGATAAAAACGTACATGAGAAAATATAGGCAGTGAGTCTAAATTGGCTTTATTCAGATAACATTAAATCCAGTAAGCTTTTCATCACATTCAGAGAGAGAGAGAGAGAGAGAGAGAGAGAGAGAGAGAGAGAGGAGAGAGAGAGACTGGAGCATTATTATTAACTTAACCAGTCTAATCACCACAGGGACGAAGACTCTTCAATTTAGGGTAATAAACTGAAACTAATATTTGGTTTTCGGGACAAAATAAATACAGCCCTCACTTAAAGAAGGTGAGATTTACCTCCGCTTCTGAAATTACCTTTGGATGCACTGAAGTGTAATTACAGAGCACTTCGTATTACTGGCTACTTTCGGCAAAATAATAATAATAATAAATAAATAAATAAATAAAGGGAGTGGAAATTTATTCAAATTGACTTATTTTTTTTCCTTACAGTTTAGGAGAGACCGAAAACTTTTTTTTCTTTTTTTTTCTTTCAGGGGTGTGGCTTTGACACCCTCTTTGGAGATTTGATTTTTAGGTTCTTAAAAAAAAAAAAAAAAAAAAAAAAAATCTGCCCGCACTCAGATCTTCAAAACTAGCGAGGCTAGAGGGCTGCAAATTGTTATGTTGCAACCTCGAGCCTCGGTAGTTTTTATTTTATTAGAGGTTAAAGTTAACCATGATAGTGCTTCTGGCAACTATATAAGACAGGCCACCACCGGGCCGTGGTTAAAGTTTCCTGGGCTAACGTCTCCTACAGCATTATATCGAAACAACCGAAAGATTTTCTGTGGCCTTTATTATATGCTGTTCAGAAAACTCGATTGCGCCGAAGAAACTTTTTACTTGTTTATATTTTGTTTTTAATTTTGTCCATTATTTAGTGATTAATCCATGTGTTTTAATAATAATAATAATAATAATAATAATAATAATAATAATAATAATAATAATAATAATAATAATTCAGAACAGCTAGGGGTGATACGTGCCAATCGACCAAACGTGACGTTGATTGACAAAATCAAGAAGAAAGTATCACTCATTGATGTCGCAATACCATGGGGCACCAGAGAAGATGAGGAAAAAAGATAGAAAATTGATAGGTATCAAGACCTGAAATAGAAGTAAAAAGGATATGGGATATGCCAGCGGACACTAGGCGCGATCCTGAGATCCCTGAAAAGGAACCTGGAAAAGCTAGTAGATGCTCAATTAGCTCCAGGATTCGTGCAGAAGAGTATCCTCCTAGTAACAGCGCATAATCAGAAAAGTGATGGACTCCTAAGGGGGAAGAATGCAACCCGGAACGTCTCCTCAACCCACCCACACTATGAAAACCACCTAGTCGAGTAGGATTACTGTGATAGAACCCCCTCCCACATCCCCCCCCCACAATAATAATAATAATAATAATAATAAATAATAATAACGCCTTAGGATTCATAAAATGTCATAACTAGCCAAACAGAAGTTCTTGATTGTCATCGGATTTCTTTCCTATATTGATTAGCCTGAATTGTGAGAGAGTAGTTTTAATCACATTTCTAATAAGACTTCTCGGGCTTTGATTAACTGAGGGGAAAAGGAGATGAAAAGAAATGAAGTCATTTTACTTTCCATTTTCCAAATAACTAATCAAAGTTATTCTCGATGGATGAAATCCTTTGAAGGTTTGCGGCAGAGTGAATTACATTCATTGTCATTAATGTATGAATATGAAGATAAAAGCTTAGAATATTTGAATTTGAATAAAATGACACCAGACGCTCAGTTACACTTACTCGGGGAGTATGCCTACAAACTACTTTTTTGTTGTTGTTGTTGTTGCTGTTATTTTTGTTGGGGGTTAGGAAAGGTTTATTGAAGAGACTAAAAAGCTCTGAAAAAGGTGCTTTGCTTTGAGTTAAAGGTACAGGAATTTTAGGGGAGGATATTTATGATTTATTCATTAGAATGAAAATGTAGAAAAATAAATAATGTGTATGTTAAATAGTACATACGTATTATTTCTAATTAAATATAGCGTATTTACTTCAATTTTCGTTGGTGGAACTACACTCTATTTTGCCGGTAGATTTTAGCACATTTTAATTTACGTTAAAAGTTTCGAATGTAGTGTTTACAACTTGTGCGTGCTGGAAAAATCTTGCATGTGTCCCAAGTAAGCTGGAGGGCGGATCACGCCTTGTTGTCTATCAAAATAAAAAAAAATTTCATTTCATCAGTCACTTTCAAAGTTACATTACTCGACAGAACAATATGTTTGTCAAGCCGAACAAATGTATTCAATAATACAATGTTAATAAACTGATCACTCGGAGAGATATGTTTACAGAAGGAAAATATGACCTAAGGTCATAGAAGGGTAGAAATCAGCGTTGAGAGAGAGAGAGAGAGAGAGAGAGAGAGAGAGAGTTTCTTGAATATATTTCATACTATATTATTAGTTGAAAATGTTTACCACCCTGCAGAAAAAGTTCTATATAAAGAGAGAGAGAGAGAGAGAGAGAGAGAGAGAGAGAGAAAGAGAGAGAGAGAGAGAGAGAGAGAGAGAGAATCGTTTATGCTACTCATGCTACAGATAAACTGTAAGTCTCCACTTAAGATTATCTCTCTCTTTCTCTCTCTCTTCTCTCTCTCTCTCTCTCTCTCCCAACTTTTGGGACCCATAGACATTCACAAAAATCGAGACGTCCTGTGGTCAACTTCAAATCCATCAGTTTCATTATTACAGTTCGGCGCAAGCGCGAGATTCTGTCGAAACATTAGGTCAGCGTTGGACGAGTTGGCGATCGTTGTGCCAAACCGGTTAGAAGGGACAAATGAAAGTTGCAGTGCAGGTGAGGAAAAATGTTTTTGATGCAATTGTCGAAAAGCCAGAATGACATCTACGCTTTTGGCTTCTATCAAACAATCGTTTACTTTCTGAGCTGTTGCTTTGAAACCTTTTAGGAAATTACAGGCACCAACTGCAGATCGCTTTGGACCGGGTTCAGCGGTCCACACCCTTTAGCACTTACTCATACTTACGGTCTGCTTTCTGGTGGGGTTGGACGAGTGGTTTACGTGCTCTCCTACCTATTCGGTAGTCCCGAGTTCGATTCCTCGCTCTGCCAGAGGAATTTATTTCTGGCGGTTAGAAATTAATTTCTCGATATTATGTTGTTCGGATTCCACAATAAGCTGTAGGTCGCGTTGCTAGGTAACCAATTGGTTCATATTCACATAAAAATATCTAATCCTTCGGGCCAAACAAAAGAGAGATGATTATCAGCTCAGTGGTCTGGTTAAACTAAGATATACTCGGGGGCAGGCAAGAGCCCGTGCTAGCACAGGGCTAAATTAATCTAAACCAATCACTCCAGTGTCCAAAAGTGATGTTGCAAAGGTTTTTCAGAACATTCCAGAGAACTTTGACTGATACCATCTTAGTTTAAGATATATTTGCTTATTTATTTTATTTATTTATTTATTTATTTATTTATTCTTTTTGGCTGTTCCCATTAATAGTCTGTCATTCTATTTCGTAATTTTTGTTTGTTTTACTTTCAGTAGCATTCTACTGATCATTTGCATTGTTTCATATTTTATATATCATTTCATCATTCCCCATTTCCAGCCTTTATTGCCTTTCCTTTGATTTAATTTTAAATTCTTTAAGTTACTTTCAGGCATCTATTTCCTATTCATACATCCATCATTATTCCATCTATTATTTCAACAAGTATCGCTTATCTTTACTCCTTTTCTCTCATCTACCTGGTTCCCGTTTCTTCCAGATTTTCTCTATTCTTGTTTATCAGACTGTATCGCATTTTTCATCTGGTTTATCCTTCGCTGTTATCTTTTCTATGAAGTTAATTCTTTTTCCTTTTGAACGTTTAGTCAATATTTCTTTGGATTTCTTCTCTCAACTTCTCTTGTATATACTGTTTAGTTTAATTCAGTTTCCTTTGGTTTAACTTTATCAAACTTCGTTAACTTCATAAAACATAGCTTAATAGTTCAAAAACTACTCGAGATCAAACTTTCTCTCTCTCTCTCTCTCTCTCTCTTCTTCTTCTTCTCTTTCTTCTTCTTCTTCTTCTTCTTCGTCTTCTTCTTCTTCTTCTTCTTGCTGGAGAAAGATTCATTCGACAAAATATGTGGTGGACACTCTCTCTCTCTCTCTCTCTCTCTCTCTCTCTCTCTCTCTCTCTCTCTCTCTCTCGTACGTAAGTACGTACATAAAACGACTAAGTATCTAATCCAGGATAACAGGGCATTTCATAATGGCCCACCAATTTCACTCCCGACACTTTTAACTGTCAAGGAACTTGGCTATATAACCGATGTTGCAAATGATATGTCTGGATAAATCCCGGTAAGTGAAGCCTTTTCATCTTGTCTTAGGTAGCTTCCAGGCAGCTTCAGGAAGCTCAAGTCCTTCCATATTACCTGAAGTATCTCTCGTAATTTCCCTCCTTGTGCCAACAAAACGTTGATGTCTCAGTAGTATCGAGGAGAGCGGAACGCGGAAACGTTTGGTTCTGAGCAATATTGAGAATCGCAGAAACTGGAAACGTTTGTTTCTAATTAATATTGAGACTCGAGGAAGTTGGAAGCGTTTGTTCATGGGAGGTACTGGGGCACTTTGAAGCTGGATAGGTTTGTTTCTGAAAGATATTGAGAAAATTGGCCCTGTAAACGTCTGTTACCTGTTATTTTGTATATATGTATTTGTGAGGATATCTAAGTAGAAGTATTTAAGTGTGTGTTTGTATGTGACTCTCTTTTGCTATAACTGAACATGGTTATACGCAAATTCTACCTATTTTTTATAAAAAAAAAATTATGATTCATAATTTTAAGACATCACATTTCCTTCCGGATTCCTCTACTGTTTCTCTACCTACTCAAATTGGTGCAGTCTTCTTTGAAAAAAAAAATGAATGCAAGACAATGTTGTCCGTCCAGTAAAGAGTAAATTTCGAGGCAGTTTCTTTGTCTTCCTTCTTTTGCGGATCGTGAATTCAAGGACATGAGAATCACCACTAAAATCTTGTTGTTCCATCTCTCTGGATGTCTATAACACTTCCATGGAGCAGGTTTTATCCTCAGTCCAACGGAGGACTTTGAGTGGTTTTTCTTAATCTTAGTTCATACTGATTTTATGTGAGCAGTGTCTCTTCAAAAAGGCGAATCGTTAAAGATGGCGAGATGTTTTTTTTTTTTTACTTATCCAAAATAGGAGCCCTTTTTTTTATTGAAAAAGAAATAAAATACTTTCTGGTTGATTGATGGTTACTGATAAAGTCTTTTGTGCTTATTTCGATTTCCTTAATCAGATCTTTGCAGCATTTAAAGATGGGATTCATAAATAATGTACT
>NC_061098.1:36250346-36260346 GCF_015104395.2 Macrobrachium nipponense | reverse complement strand
TATTGTTTAACTTATTTTTTTTGTTTATTGATTTATTTATTTTTATTTATTTATTAATTTTATTTTATTTATTTAATTTCTTTTTTATTTATTTCATTTATTTATTTATTTTTTTTATTTGTATTTATTTATTTTTATTTATTTCTATTTATTTATTTATTTACTTTATTTTACTTTTTATTTATTTATTTATTCATTGGTTTATTTATTTATTTACTTATTTATTTTTATTTATATATTTTAATTTATATATCTATTTATTTATTTTTATTATTTGTATTTTTTTATTTATATATTTCTTATTTACTTATCTATATTTCTTTTATTTGATTTATTTAAATTTTATTTTTTTATTTATTTAGTTTTATATTTATTTATTTATTTTTATTTTTATTTATTTATATTTGTATTTATTTATTTTTTTTTTATTTTTTTAATTTTTTGTTTATTTTTATTTTTTTTTATTTTTTTTATTTATTTTATTTTATATTTTTATTTTTTATTATTTTTTGATTTATTTTTACTTTTTTTTATTTTATTTTTATTTATTAATTTTTATTTTACTTATTATTTTATTTATTTATTTAGTTTTTATTTTTATTTATTATTTTTTTATTTATTTTATATCTATATATATATTTATATATATTTTATATATATATATATATATATATATATATATATATATATATATATATATATATTATATATATATATATATATATATATATATATATCTATATATATATATATATATATATATATATATATATATATATTTATATTTATATATATATATATCCTATATTATATATATATACATATATATATATATATACCATATACATATATCTATATATATATATATATTATATAATATAATAATAATCTATATATATATATAATATATATATTAATATATATATTAGATATATATTAATATATATAATTATTATATTATATATATATTAATATATATATACATATATATATATATATATTACATATATATATATATATATATATATATCATATATATATATATATATATATATATATATACATATATATATATACTCTATTAATAATATATTATATAATTATAATATATATATCTATATATATATATATATATACATTATATATAAGATATACTATATAGTATATATATATACATATATATTCTATATATATATTATATATAATAGAGCTATATATATATATCTATAATATATATATATATATTTATACAATATATATATACATATATAATACATCTATAAATATACATATATATATTACACATATATATACATATATATATTATATATATATATATATATATATTATATATCTATATATTATTATATATAATATTATATGTCGATATATATATGTGTATATATGTATATATGTATATATATATATAGTATATATATAGATATATATATATATATATATATATATTATATTAAATTATAATTATATATAATATTTTATATTATATTTCTATAATTATTTAATATTAATATTATTATAACATATATTATTTTCCTATATATAATATAATATATATATTATAATATATAATGTGGTATATATATATGTATTATATATATTATATATTGAATATATATATGTATATATATATATATGGTATGTATATATTATATGTATAATTTATAATATATTATAATATTATATATATATACATATTAATAAGTATTACATTATTATATATATAAAATATATATATATTATATAACTACTTAGAATAATATAATATATATAGTATAATTTGTGGATAATTGCCAAATGTGTACATTTTGCAATTAATTTTGCGTATTGTGTACAATTTGCAGGCACCAAGCGCTGCAAATTGTACACAATAGCAAAAAATTAATATATATATATATATACATATATATATATATATATATATATAATATATGAGTATAATATATATATATATATATATATATATATATATTATGATATTTATATATTTATATATATATATATCTATATATATCTTATTATTATATATATATATATATGTATGTGTTATGTTAGGATGTATGATGTATATGTAGATGTATATGTCTATGTATATGGTATATGTATATGTATATAATGTATATATGTATATATGTATATATGTATATATATTAATGTCTATATGTATATATGTATATATGTGAATATATGTGTATATATGTTATATGTGTTATATGTGTATATGTTGTATGTATGTATGTATGTATGTATGTATGTATGTCATGTATGTATATATGTATATATTATATATTATATATATACTATTATATATTTCTTACAAAATGTTGTTTGAAATTCAATTTAACGCAAATTATGTCTACGAGAAATACGACTCCATAGATGAATAGTACTTATTTGAAATCTAGAACTTAAAAATTATGATAAATAAGAAATAACAATTCAGGAATTTTACTTATGTAAATAAACAAACAAAGAGAGAGAGAGAGAGAGAGAGAGAGAGAGAGAGAGAGAGAGAGAGATGATTATGTGATACCATGGGAATTGATGTGATCTAAATTTAACGGTTTACGAATTGATAGGGCAACTGGTGTTTTTTTTATATTATGAAGAGTTTCTCATCCAGTAACATTCGCATATGAAAAGATGATGAGGATGAGTATTTAAAATATTTCCCTTTGAAGCTAGTCAACGCCTCGCGAAAATAATCCCCCTTTAAAAACACAAATAACACCCGGTCAAATGCCGGCCCCTCACCCGCAGTGGCGTGCAGAATAGAGGTTTTTGAATGACGAAGAAAAGAGCTAGATTTTTCGGAACTTCAGCTGAAAACGGAGTGGCAATGGACGCTACTTTTCACCGGAGACCAACATAATTTCACACTCCTTTTTTTTCTTTTTTGGTTGGCCCATTTTGACTCTTATTTTCAGAGGTCAGGTCCCATCCCCAGAGAGCCTCCATTAGCAGTCTTTTCGTTTTTTTTTTTTTTTTTTTTTTTTTTTACCTCTGGTAATTTCAATTTTTTTTTCAAAGAATGTCAATAGCATTTGCAGGAAAAAAATGCTTGTTTTTTTTTCAAGTCTTGCGGGAGGCTGTTGTTGACATCATAGCTGGTTTTACCACTGGAATAACGGACAAAAAAAAAATATTTTTTTATTTTTATTTTGAGCAGCATAAAAGTGAAGTTTTCTAAAATGGGCATTGTCTTTCAGTAATCTTAACATAATTTCATTTCATATATGTATATAAGGAAATTATATGAAATATATATGAGTAATATATATATATATATATATATAATATATATATATATATAGGTATTATATTATATATATTATATAATATATATATATTATAATAACATATTGTTCAGAACCAAGTGTGAGTAAGACCTCTTTATAACCAGATTCATTCATCCTTGCCTATATGTAAGTTGCCCCTGTGAACTGGAAGCCTCGATTCTCTCTAAACCCCTCTTTGCTCTCATTGGCTGCTCTGGATTTACTCTCCACAGGGGGCCCTGGATAAGGGTGTGGCCTACCCAGGCGAGATTTTAAAAGAACGGGGCTGCAGCAGCTCTCTCTCAGAACTGCCTCAGAACCTCTCAGAACTGTCTCAGACTTTCTCTAGCCCTGCAAACTCCACTTCACACCCTTATGCTCCCCTACCTTCTCTGGGGATCCCACAAGTGTTCTTATACTTCATAGTGCACAAAAAATATCCAGCAGATGAGAGGAACTACCAGACCCAGGATTTCCAGGTACTGTGAGATGTAAACTTAGTGCAGTCAGTGAATCTTTTTTCCCTCATTTCTCTATTTCATTTCCATTCCTCCAAGGCGCCTTTCCCCCTTCTTTGTTCAGCTTCTCTCTACTCAATTTTGGCTTGATGCTGTGATCAATACGCTTGTGATGCTAGTAAAAATCCCTCTAGTTAATTCAAGCAATGTAATAGTCCTTTCTGTGTAAACTCCCAGTCATTTTATGCCCCTTGAGTGGATTGTAATATTTTATGTTAAGAGCATGATTCCGGTGGACTCACAATCAAACACCTCATTAATTCCTGGACCTACCTGTAACTTAATGTAAATATAATTCATTTAAAACTAAAGTCCAGAGTTTATGTAAATTCCTCATTTTTCATTAATATCTGCCTTCTCCCGTAGATTTTTTGTTTGTAGTAACTCTCTTCTCTCAAGGCAAGGCCATTTTTTAAGAGTGTTATAGTACTTTTTCATGGAGGGAACGAGCAGTTCATTACAATATATATATGTGTACAGTAATATATATATAATATATATGTATATATATATATATATATTATATATATAATTATATATATATATATATATATATATATATATATATATATATATATATATATATATAGTCACATGCATTTATTCATTGCAATGCAGGGCAGGCTCAGTAATTTACATTTTTGAAAGAAAGCTAAAATAAAGGTATTTAGGTTGCTCGGACCACACAAAAAGCATCTTAAATGACACTCCATACCAATTAGCGATACGCTATGTAGGGTACCCTCACAGAAATCTCCTACCTACTCTGCCCTCTCATCCTTAATGTCCTGCCATTGTACTTCCATTGTCTCCTCCTGTGTGTGCTGTCTAGATTGTTTTTTTCAGGACACCTACATCTTGGACTGCCAACAAGACACCAAAATCTTGGACTCTCAACAAGACACCAGGCCAAAGCGCTGATTGGTCATCGGAAAGTTAACGGTAAACGGCTACCTTGGATAGAGGTGGGAAAGCATAAAGGACCAGCAAATAAGGTGGGGTCAGAGGTCAGTGGCGAGAGAGTTCGTGACACATTGTCAGTCTGCCTTTTCCGACCCCTCGGCCTCTGTCCCACAAAGTGGCCTTTAGATGTGCAAATAGGATCTGTCCTTACTATCCCCTGGTAGTAAATTCAGTCTGACTCAACATCAAGACCTCTATCTCCAGGATAAAAGGTACAATGAAACCTGGAATTGTCTGGGAAACATTCTTCGACTATACATCTTAATTTGCAACCTCCTTCGGAGTCTACGTGAAGTGGTGTAACCTTAGTTGTGTAAAGTAACGCAGATGTGTTAACCAGTTTGCATTTTAGTTTCTTTCGAGTGCCTTCCCTCTCAACCTTCAGCATTCCCCAGTTGAATGTGTTAATTGTTTTGCAGTCAGTGACAGTGCACTTGTATCGCAGAATAGGTGATTGAATAGCTGTGTGTCAACTGCCACCCTCGGTGCCATTCTCCCCATCTTTCCTGTGAGAATAATCAAGATTTTACATCTGAGCAAATATTTGAATTGTAACCCTATGTTACACGGTTCTATTTAATCTTAGTGTAACTTTATCAGTTCTTAAACCTAGTGTGGTTATCTATGTGCCTGTACGTAGATGATGAATACTCCATACAGTTGGAGAAAATCTTATTGGGTAATACTGCTGGAGTCGCCTTGGTCATCCTCTTCACCTTGCAGCAATGGAACTTTCCAGCACGAATATATCTCCAAAATACTTGTACACTGCTCCAGCGTTATATGGAGCACAACTTGACGAATACAAATGCATCGCAAAGTTCCCATAGAAGTAAAACTGCGAGGGCATACAACTTTGTTATCCCTAAAGCCACATCTTCATTATTTTTGTAGATATTCACAATACCATTCTTCCGGATATTTCGATATATGTTTTGACAAAGGTGAAAAAAACACCATGTTGCCTTAGCATTGGGAAATTTTTGTTGAAGAGAATTGCTTAAGAGCATTGCTTGCAAGCTCAAAATCAACTATCATAAATCTAGAGCTCAACTCAATTTCCTTTGTTTCTGCGATTGAAGTCAATTCAAGCATGGATGCATATGCCTCCTGTGTTTTTTTTTCATGCAGTAAGGCATGAATAGGTGGAAATATTTGTCTCCGAAACATAGTGAATGGTATATATTTTATGGAAAAGCTGTTCCACGCTGGATGGGTGGTTTTCGAGCTCGACTGCCAATCCGGTGGTCCGAAGTTCGATTCCCCGCTCTGCCAAGGGGGAATCAGAGGAATTTATTTCTGGTGATAGAAATGCATTTCTCGATATAGTGTGGTTCTGATCCCACAATAAACTGTAGGTCCCGTTGCTAGGTAACCAATTGGTTCCTAGCCACGTAAAAAAAAATCTAATCCTTCGGGCCAGTCCTAGGAGAGCTGTTAATCAGCTCAGTGGTCTGGTTAAACTAAGATATACTTAATTTATGGAAAAGCTGATGGCAGGTTTTCAACGTTGCATCAAGAAACCAGACCTCCAAGTTAGCTAGTTTTCTTAAATTGTTGTTAGTTCCAGATCCAATCATTCTCACGTTTTCCTGTTGCCTCTCATTTTCATTAGCCGTGTCTCCATCTGTTGTATCAAACATAAAAAGTTTGTCTTTTCCTCCACTTCTAGCAATCTTAAAGGTATCTGGGATCACTAAATCTGCTGTGCAATCTGGTTCTGATAGAAGTTCCTTTTTTTCGGATACAACGAAGAAGTTGCTTCGCAGCAGTGGTGGAAGGCATTTCTAATGCATTACTAATGTACTGTCTGCTGAACTTCTTGGATAACTGTGGATGGTATTGCATTTTGAAATTTTAGACCTTCATTTCAGTACTGTTAATGCCTCTATCTCTTGCTTTCTTCCATCTGAAGTGGAATTATTTGCTTTGCCTTCCGATAGTGAGCCACCATTGGTATTGAAAGGGAATGCACCCCGAAGAGTAGCAGAACCGTTACAATTTTTGTTTTCTCGGCGGAAATAATGGTTATGTTTTCGGGATCGCTGATGTTTGTAAATATGTATATCCATTGAAATCCAGCTTCTCCTTGTCCACCTGAGATTTTACAAAGACGTACTGATACATGATGGAGTGTAAAGTCTGGGTCACACATTGGCGATTTCAGACCGCGACTTTTGTAAAGGCTGGGTTTGGCGATCAATCTCCTACAGTCGCGGGGTTTGGGCTCAGCTGATATCGACTCCATGACGACATCCGCAATGAACCAATACAACATCATTGCGCAAGTTGAGATGAGATTAGGTATTTACGTAGTCGCAATCGCAAGTCACCGATGATTTAGGCCACACCCACATTTAACGATTTTTACAGGTCGGCGAGTTCCTTGAGGCCCTGACGATTCTTGACGATTATTTGCGATTTAATTACATAATATTCCGACTTATGTTACGGGATTGTACTGAGTCGTGAACATGGATACCACTTTATATATATATATATATATATATATATATATATATATATATATATATATATATATATATATATATATATATGCTTAAAAAATCACAGTAGATGCACTGACTTCATAAATAAGCGAATACCACGGGAAATGATAGTCAGGAATCCAAGCGCTTTCGTCTTTATTCAGACATCGTCAAGGAGCTACTAAAGTACAATTGGAGAGGATAGCCTCAGGTACAAACAAGATTAGGAATACCAGATGGTTAATTATCAAAAGGGTAAAATTTAAAAGGGATAATCCAGGATTATCGGATATCACACGGTCACAAACTTAAACAGATTCTGACCCTAACCGAAATTACAAAGTATCTTTACAGTCCAAAACATGTAAAAACTGAATATATTAATTTTGTTGCTTATATTTATCTACAACTTTTTTCATTATGAAAGCATCAAGTTTAAATAAACCAAGACTTAAATTTAGAACATTTCTATTATTTGACTTGATAAAACAAGATTCAATGATATTCCTTTTAACTGTGTCATTACATGGGACTAAGGCTCTTGCTTGACTCCAGTTAATAGGATGGTCTAAATCTCTCATATGTACAAATAATGCATTCGATATTTGCCCAGTTCTCACAGAATATTGATGTTGCTTAAGACGCTGTGAAAGAGATTTACCGGTCTGTCCATAATAGATTTTATCTCACTTTTTGCAAGGAATTTCATATATGCAGCCTGGAAGATCTTTAGGAGAATTTTTGATTACTAAACTCTTGACATTAATATTACTGAAAACAACATTTATGTTAAAAAGCTTTAAAATTCTAGGAATATCTAAAAACCTTTCATCATAAGGTAATTTTAGAATGTTATGCTTACTAAATTCAAGTTTGTCATTAGTTGAATAAAATGTTTTTCTAGCTCTTTTCCATGCCACATCTACAAAAGTCCTTGGGTATTTAAGTTTCAATGCAATATCAATAAAATAGTTTTAATTTCCAGCGTCAATAAACTGCGGGCTACAGACACGTAAAGCCCTTAGGAACATCCCAGAAAAAAAACAGAGAATTTAACATTTTGATGGTGATTGGAGTAGTAATGAACAAAAGAGGCAATATTAGTTGATTTTCGAAAGACTGAAAAGGTGAAATTTCTATCATTTCTATGGACAGTTACATCAAGAAAATTCAAATTACAATTTCTTTCTTCCTCTACAGTAAATTTTATAGAAGGGACCAAATTATTGAGATTATTAAGGAATTCCTGGAGGTTTTCGTGAACTGGCCAAATACAGAAGATATCATCCACGTATCTAAACCAAATAACTTTTTGGGGCAAAATTCTTGGTAAAGAGTTTTGTCTCAAAAAAATTAAAAATTCCATGTAAATATTGCTAAGGACAGGAGATAAGGGATTACCCATGGCCATGCCAAACTTTTGTACAAAAAATTCCCCATTGAAACAAAATTTACTATCTTTGATACATAATCTTATGAGACTAATGAGATTTCTCCTACACTTAAGGGAATGTCATGACACTCTAATTCCTCTTCCAAATATTCAAGTAAGTCATCTACAGGCACTTTTGTAAATAAAGAGACAACATCAAAACTAACCATATTAAAATCATAATTCAAATTTAAACTATTTAATTTGTTTATAAAATCAACATTGTTTTTAACATTCGTGTTAGAAATATTTCCTACCAAAGGAGTAAGAATTTTTACAAGCCATTTAGATAATTATACGAAACTGAGCCCACTGAACTAATGTTTGGTCTGATAGGGTTATTGATTTTATGTGTCTTGACTAAACCATACATGTAAGGTAGGGAGGCGCATTGCGGCGTAAACTGTTTAATTAAATGGTCCAAGCCCTTCAAAATGGATTTAATTTGTTTATTAAAATGGGAGTTAACTGTCTGTGTAGGGTCAGACCTCAGTTTCGTATAAGTATAGTGTCATTTAGCAATGTCATTATTTTACTTATATAGTCACTTTTATTCATAGTTACTACTGCATTAGATTTATCTGCTTTTGTCACCTTCACTGTTTCGTCTTCTTTAATTTTCTTAAAAGCCTGGAGAAATCTCACGGGTACATTAGGGGGAGAAGGTTTACTCATAGCACCATACACAATACCTTTACAAATATTGATATCATCAGGGCATAGGTTTTGATTCAATTTTTCTAAATAACAAAAGGATTTTGAGATGTCGACACAGTCCAGGTTACCATTAAATACACCAAAGCTTAACCCATATCCCAAAGCCGCTGTCGTAGCACTATCCACTGGTTTGTCAGATAAATTAATCATGAAGTCCACGTTGGCATGCCCTTAGCCAGTCGCTTTCAGCAATAAGATTTTTCAGCTTGACTTGGAGCTTCCTTTCAAGACGGTTGCAGCACTTTCTCAATTTTCCGTAGCAATAATCCAGCATCCGATTCTTCCAATCGACAGGAACCGTCTGATTAAAGCTATACCGTCTGCTTCTAAGTGTACGGAACGCATCATCTACTTCCACTTTTGTGATGTCGATGTGTTTCTGAAGTATGATGCGTTGAAACTCGTCGAAAGGTCGCTCTGCTAGGCGAAGAATTCTCACTGGTAAAATCGACTTGGGCATCACTTGCTCGTTCATGCACTTCCGTAGAAAGTTGAGTCGGAGTTTCAGTTTGTGAGCGATGATAAGAGCATTACAGAAGGATGTCACGAATAGAACAAGGCTCGGAAAATTCAAAGAAAAGGCGT
>NC_061098.1:36242846-36245346 GCF_015104395.2 Macrobrachium nipponense | reverse complement strand
AGAGAGAGAGAGAGAGAGAGAGAGAGAGTTTCAGTTTATCCTGTGGCAAATAGACCTACTGCCCAGTTGAGAGAGAGAGAGAGAGAGAGAGGATGGATTTCAGTTTATTTTCCTGTGGCTTAAATAACCTCTGTGCCCCAGTTGAGAAGCGAGAGGAGATAGAGAGAGAGAGTGACTTAGTGAGTGTTGAAGTAAATAATAGCTGAATCAAGGAAATAAACAAACAGCCACCTAAATAAATAACACCATGTCAGAAATGGAAAAAAAGAGAAAAAAATAAACCTTGGGCTCAAATTGCAATTGTTATTATTGATCCGATAACAAACCCTCGACTTCCGATGAGAAATGCAGACCTTCGATTTCCATGACAGAGGAACGTCGACTTCTATGAATTTATTACGGGGGTCCCGTTCTGGGGTTGTGCAATAATATTTCAGCTTTTAATATTCGCATAAAGATTCTACTTTTACAGTTGAAATGATGCTTTGGGTAAAAATGACCTTGACAACTTATAAATGCCTCGAATTGTTGGTATGCTTTTATGTCTTCCGTTCGACTGTTAATGGATACGTTCTTTGAGAAAGAAAAGTTGTTATGGTAGTTTCAACGTTTTTATTTCGCTAGCTATTATTTCCAGGATTGATTGAATGGGGTTCATCTAGCGCCGGATAAGGGAAATTCCTATTATCTTCTGAGCAGGTCAAACTGAATGCCATTGTCTCCTGTTGTCATATTTTAATAAAGAGTAGATCTCACGAGGAAGACCTCGTTGTTTGAACATTAGGAAGCATTCTAAATAAAGCTATTAATATATAATTTTCTATATTTTCAGTTAAATCCAACTGAGATATATTTAATATATGTCTCTTCTATGTTTCTAAATTTCGCGTAAACTTAATGGCAAAAATAAAAAAAATATGAATGGTTACATTTTCGTTTTTATCTGTTAATAATTTATTTTTACCAGTAGCTGCACCCGTCCCTCGGACCTGTTATCGAACGCACATTACCTTCTAAATGACCTGGACGTACATCTTTCGCCAGCCAGAGCTACTGTGTCACTGAGTGGCTCAGTCAGGCACTGCCGGCCGACGGCAGGCGCATACATGTTGCCAAAGTTTCCTTGGGAAAGATTTTCATCGTTCGGCCCCTTAAACAGCGCTGATAAAACTCTGATATTGATGTTATACGCGTTAGCAGTCATAGTACCAAATCTGAAAGCAGTAGGCCAATCTTTGACTCATGGGCCGTAATTTCCAAATGGGGGGTCTGCACCCTTTGTTATCAAGGTCAGGGTAGGTAGGCTACTACCCCCTTTCCCCCCTGATAGGTAAGTCTAAAGGGCGTATCCCGGCCCCTATTATTATGGGAAACCCTCGGGCACCCATTACCAGGGGGTAGGTCCCCCCTTGCTAATGAGGGTACATTATGACCCCCAGATTGTGGGGAGCCTGTTTTAACCTATAGAAACACTTCTACATAGTTGTCAACTCCGCAAGTTGTAAAAAATGAAGGAGTATGAAAAAAAGGGGTTATGACCCCCTCAGAAACGGCCCGTGTATTCCGGCACTTCCTGTGGAGGAGGGGAGTCTGTGGTAAAAATTTGGTATCCCTAGCTTTCATAGTTTGGGCGAGCATAGCGAACAAACAAACAAACAAAAACAGACAAACAAACGGACAGAAATTGTCTTTTATATATATAGATTTATTTTTATGTTGATTTTTATCTGTCGATAAATCTATTCATAAATTTGTTTATCTATTTATTTTATATGTATGAATAAAACTCAATTCTTAAAATCTCTACTGAAAATGTAAACCCCAAAACACTTGGAAAGAATATTGCGTATTGACCGTCACAACCTCTGGCACCAAAGGTAAGCCACCTTGATTACACCTGGACAGGTGAACCAGCCCCGCCAATCGCCACGCTGCAGATAAGGACGGAATACCTGGGCCGTTCCATTCATCATCCGAAAATTTACGTTGCAAAACCCGAGCATGATAATGTCCTAGAGAGAGGAAGAGCTGAATAGCACGTAAAATGGTTGTGGTTTTTAAGTGTTTCTGGTTGCAGCTGAAACAAAGTCTCGAAGTTTCGTTAAAGTTTTTCGAAATGATTAAACAAATATATGGCTGGTTATAGCGATCTTAAGACTTTCGTATTACTGAAATCTGTGTTCAAAAAGACAATTGTTATGATGTTTAGACATTAATATACAAATTCATTCGTATTTACCTGTGAACTTAACATTTCTCCTTCTTAACATAGATGTCAGTAAATGTGAAGTCTTACGATTTATCAAACATCACGACAACATTTCAATTTCTATAGTTTCCTAAAATATTCAGCGGAATGCAAGAACTTCTGTTTAACCGAAGCCAAAGCCACGAAAAATCGAACACAATTCTATTCGAGACGTAAACAAATCTATCTACATAATTCCATCCAACCTCTTCATTTCTTGGTCCGTAACTGAAGACGCCTCGATAAATCAGG
>NC_061098.1:36232243-36237243 GCF_015104395.2 Macrobrachium nipponense | reverse complement strand
AAGAAAAGAAGGGAATAGGTTTTTAGTCTGAGATGACAAAACAGGTTTGTTCAGATTTAACTCATATATCGAAGATGAAGAAAAAATGTTATTGTTATGATACAATAAAGTTTGTTCATACTTACCTGGCAGATATATATAGCTGTATTCTCCGAAGTCCGACAGAATTTCAAAAACTCCCGGCACACGCAGTGGGCGGCCAGGTGGTTAGTACCCATTCCCGCCGCTGGGAGGCGGATATCAAGGAATCATTCCCATTTCTATTCAGAATCATACCACTGTCCCTGAGGGGAGGTGGGTGGGTACTTTAATTATATATATCTGCCAGGTAAAGTATGAACAAACTTTATTGTATCATAACAATAACATTTTGTTCATGAAACTTACCTGTCAGATATATATATAGCTGAATCCCACCATTGAGGTGGGAAGGGACAGAATAGAAGGATTAGGAAACACCTCAAGTGCAGATGATTGACATCTTGATTCCTTACCTGTTTAGCATAGCTGACTTCTTGATTACTGTCACCGAAGTCTGCTTTTGCTTTACTAGAGTTGCCAACAGGTAGTGACCTGTGTAGTTGGTGCGCTCTAGGGATGATCTGTCAACGGGAGCGTGACCACAATGTGACTAGACCATATTGACCATACTGTGAGGGCAACGAAGCTAAAACCACCACCTGACCTAACCTATCGAAGTTAGTCCCATAACTTCTAGGCTAACGAAAGGGAAAGCGCCTCAAGCGACCAACCCTTCAAAAGTTAAAAGCACACCTATCCCTTTTCTATAGGATAGGATTCGTGCTGCTTCCTGCCTCCAATAATATTTCTACGGATAGTATGGTCCTAGCGACTCGCAGATCTCATATGTCGTCTTCACATCCCGTCGGGAGTGTGAAGCGAAACACAGAGTTTGCTTCGCTCAAACGTGGCACTCAGGATATTACTGAGTGTCATGCTCTGTTGAAATGCTTCCGAGGCCGCGCCCCTCACCTCGTGAGCATTTACTTTAAAAGGTTTCAAATCTTTGTTCAAACATGACGAATGAGCCTCTTAGAAAGACTCCTTAAAAATACGCCAGGGCGTTCTTCGACCTGGGCAAGTCTGGTCTTTTTACGAACACCGCAGATTGTCCGAATGACCTTGACTTTCTTTAGTTTTATCAAGATAAAACTTGAGAGCCCCGACAGGGCACAGGACTCTCTGTGGCTCTTGCCCAATAATTTGTGCCATCCCCTTGATCTCCAGGCCTCTGGGCCAAGGGTTAGACGGGTTTTCGTTCTTAGCAAGAACGGAAGGCTTAGAGGACACCGAATTATGTCCTCTAAAGCCAAAACCTCGATGATGGCTAAACCTCACTAACCCTCATTGCCGTAGCTAGAGTGGTTAGAAAATTAGCCTTTCTGGTCACGTGTATTAAGTTTACAGAAAGGAGAGGTTCGAAATGCTTTGACATCAAGAACTTCAGACTACGTCTAAGTTCCATCAAGATTTCCGCAGACACCTCAAGATCGTGAAGGGCTTTGTTGTTTGACAGATCCGAATCTCTGAGGCCTAGAGGCCGTCAACAACATATTTCCGTATTCTACAATCGTTGGGACTGTTAGCTTATCCCATAATTCAGACGGAAAGGGAAGACGGTAAAGTAATTCACAGAGGTGGTAGGTGGTGTAGGAGCAGTCTCTTCCTGCACTATCTCCAGAATCGGGCCACTCCGATTGGTACACTGCAAAATATGCAGCACTGCTTTGCTTTGGCAATGAGACTTGTAATTAATCTTGAAAATCCTCTCGCTTCTCGACAGTCTGAACGCATCCAGACTCAGAGCGGAGAGGTTTTAGGTACCTCTCGAAGTGAGGCTGTTAGAGTAGACCGATTCTCTCGGGATAAGGGTCCTTGGGCAAAATGCCCTCTGAAGGACGTGACCTCTGTGAATCCAGCCTCTCGAAGGCCAACATGGGGCGATCAGCGTTTTTCTCGCTCCCTCTGACGCCAGCGATTATCTTATCAGATTTCCTAAGCTTTTGAATAGGGAAAAGAGACTAACCAACTATCCCCATTCATACTATATGATTGCGTCTATTGCTACCGCTCTCGGATCGAGAATAAGGGAGCAACGTAGAGGAAGCTTCTTTGTCTTCAATATTGCGAAGAAATCTACGAAAGGACGTCTCCAACGTCTCCACAACTCTCGACATACTTCTAAGCGAGGATTACTCAGACGTCAGTAGTTGCTGCCGCGATCGAGAAGATCCGCACGGACGTGCATTAGTGTAACGAACCTCTTGAGGATCGTTACGGCTCCGTGCCTATGTCGATAACCATCTCTCTCTTCTTGTGATATGAGAGAGCTGCGAAATTATCTGAGACGATTTGGGACCAATCGACCAAAAAACTCATTCTTCGAGGAACTGGAGAGCCAACCAAATTGCTTCCAATTCTCTTAGATTATGTGCCAGGACCTCTGTACCTCTGTCCGGATGCCTGGCACCCTCTCGGTATCACTGAGGTGATCGTCAACCCATTGAGAGATGTTTAGAATTATTTCTAGATCTTTGATGTTATTTCAGTCCTCCTGCAGGAAAAAACTGTAGAGGTCTGAATTGCAGTCTATTCAGGGAAACAAGCTTCTCCAGCGAGGGAAATGGTCAGCAGACTTATCCAATTCCCTCACTAAGCATGCTTCCTTCCCTAATAAGGCTGCGCTTTGCATAAGCAGGAGAGCATTATTATAGTGCTATGCCGCGGTAAACTCGTACAGAATTCTGTTACAGTGCGGTAAGCAGCGCTGAACAGGTCTAAGAGATATCTCTGTTGAAAATTTCTTAGCAATAGGAAGTCGTGTTTATTCATGATTACTAGAAATCCCCTCAACCCGAGGCGAAAGTCATGATTGTAGGGTAGAGATATGGTTCGTCAATCAATCCCGCGGAGAGAGAGACGTAACCGACCGAGCTTAACAGCGAGCTACCTCCCTGATACTGAGTTGGTGACACTGTGACAGTCACAGGCAGCAGGCAGCAGCTTATGTTCACCTTCTCGCAGTCTTATGCCGAGTTGCCAGCTATTCTATTCATCTAAGGAATAGATTTTACATTATTTGAACAGAAACTCTCAAATTGGCATATTTAAGCGAAACAAAAATTCGCTAAATACAGAAGCTGATTTTGTGTTGTCGTAACATTACGCTTAATTAACCAAATGTTAAATCGGAAACTCCCGGAAAGTTGCCTGGAGTACCGATTAAATATACTGCGTCATCCACAATGACAGCAACCTCTCGTCTCGCACTATTCTGCCTGAGTTACCAGCTACTCTCTTCTACGAAGGAATAGGTTTGTTACTATTATCGATAAGGAAATTCTCAAGCAGGCATATTTAAGCGAACATAATTCGCTAGATGCCGACGCTGAGTTAGTGTTGTTGTAACAATACCTTAGCGTTGTCCTTACAGCGGAAACTCCTGGAAGTTTGCAGGAAGGACCGATTAAATACATTTACAATAACCGTCTTTTCGGTTGCCATCTGTAGAGGGTAACCATGATATGGCATATATGACTTGAACCCTACATTAGTAATATGACGCAAAGATAAAATACGTAAGTATTGTAGTCACTTGAACATAAAATTCTCTACTACATTCTTCCTCGACGAGGAAGAGAGAGAGAATGGAAATTGACTGTCTTCGCTTCTCTTTGCCAAGAGAACGAATTAACATTATTCGAATGGAGATCAAGTGAGAACCGAGGATCGAAAAGGACAGTTCAGCTTCTTATGATATTGGACATAAGACTTCATGGACGTAGTCTACAAGTCTTGTTTTCCTGGATTGAGCCTCTGACTAATGAATGAGAGCTCTTTCGAAATTTTGTTACTTATCCGCTTATGCGATAAAATGTTATTAAGAACTTTGTCAATGAGAACTAACCCAATTGCATGACGGAAAGTAATCCAGGAATTCGAGCATATAGCCTTCCCGATTCCCGCAGAAATCGAGGAAGGGGCAGGATTCCTGATTAGAGACTGGGCTTAACGACAGGAAGGACCTTAATGTTCCCCTTCGGCAGCGCAATCCGAAAGCAGACGAGGCGTTTTATGACACCGAAATCTGCTTACAGTTTTCCTGGAATTCATCAAGTGATGGATTCTATTGAACGCTCCCTTCGTAGAAAGCGAAGTAGACATCTTGACGAGACCAAACTCCTTCCTCTACTTCGACGACGCTCTCTTGAAGAGCGTTCTTGCAGGAATCCTGCCGAACGTCTTGATGCGTAGGACGCCTATCGTTCTGAAGAAAAAAGAAAGTCCCCTGGCAAGTGCTCTACCGAGGGGCGTCATGAAGTTGTAGGATTGCCGAAGCGTCTTCAAAACCGTCTTCCTCGCTAGCGTCCTGGCGAGCGTCCAGATGTGTAGACATCGAGCGTCTTCCAAAAAGCTTATCAATGTTTATGACGTCGAGCGTCTTCCAGAGCGTCCTGATGAGCGTCTCTTCGTGTAGGACGTCGAGCATCGGCAAAAAGCTTCCTCACGTCTCAATGCGTAGGACGTTGAGCATCTTCAAGAGACGTCCTCGCGAGAGTCTTACCGAGCGTATTGGTGCCTAGAACACCAAGGGCATCTCAGAGAGGATCTTGTCGAGCGCCCTGATGCATGAAAGGCCATAAGACTTGACCATACCGTAGACTTAAAAGTGAATTCTCTACTACATTCATCTTCTCACTAAGCATGTACTCTAATAAGCCATGCTTTCGTAAGCATGAGAACATATATAATATAGTGTTCAGCTGCGTTAGATTCCTTTAATAATGTTACCTACGGTAATCAGCATTGAAGGGCTGGAATATCTTTCTTATTGAACGTTTCTTAGCAAAAGGCAGACAATATTTTATTTATGTTTGCTTAACTATCCCCTCAATCCGAGGCGCTAAGACCGCGATTGTAGGGTAGAGATACAGTTAGTCATTCCATCCCGCAGGGCCGACCTCTCATGACTGAGCAAT
>NC_061098.1:36224743-36227243 GCF_015104395.2 Macrobrachium nipponense | reverse complement strand
GGCGGGAAATGGAAATAAACATCTGAGGTCGTTTACAAAAAACACCAAATTAAGTTTTTTGGCACAACAGGATAATTTTCCTGTAAACCGTAAGCCAAAACAATTACGACCCCCCGCCCCCTCCCCCACAAAAAAAAAAAAAAAAAAAAAAAAAAAACACACTGATTGGATCACTGCTTCCGAAAATATATGGCCAGCAAAAATTGCGATTCATTTGTGTCAATTCGAAGCTATTTTTTTTCTTTCTTCTTTTTTGGGGGGGGATGTTTGCTATGCACGTGGATTCTCATTATTCGATTTTAGACTTCAAATTGTTTTTCAAATAAAATATGTCTTCTAGTATTTCTTTGTTACATGAACATCCAGACAAAGATTTTTCAAAAGATCCAAATTTGTATATTCTAACTGGTTTCATTGCAGTTTTAGAACTTTCATTCTTACATGGAGGCGAATTTAAGGCTTTTTTTTTTCTCATAAACTACAGTGACTTAAGAATTTTTATAGTTTTTTCTTAAAAGGTGAGGATCCCATCAAAGAAAAGATTTTTTTTATACTGCATTTGAGCTACAAGACGTATCTTTATACTTACGTAACATTTGTCTTCAGGTCCGACATTCAGGCAGGTAACTTGTAGTCTTGTTTCTGTTTAACATGATATATCCACGTATCTTTAAGGTCTCTAAAAAACGTAGGGTCATTTCAATGACATACCTTGACCGCAACAATAGCGATCTTGACCTTTCAAGTCTGCATGAATATTTTCCAGACCCCAAAGAACGATGCTCTAAACAAGAGTAACATGTTTTTTATTGGCTATGTCTATAAGATATCGCCTTTTGAACTATGCATTTTCCTATTTCAAGTGAAGTAGCAAGTGATCTTAGGGCAACGTTCAACAGGTGCACTTGGAAGCGTACCTTTGAAGCGGCGTTCACTTTACTCCCGTTTACTCCTCGTTAGGATCACTTGGAAATAAGTGCTGTCACTTAGATTCCATTTGTCAGTGTGTAAGGCAGAGGTTGAGGATTGCGGTCATCAGTTTATTTTTACCTTTTCGCTTTTGGTGTTATAATCTCTCTCTCTCTCTCTCTCTCTCTCTCTCTCTCATCCACTGCTGCTGTGGGTCAATTGAAGCAGGTTTGAAACGTGGCATTGACCTGAGACTCATTACTGACCTGAGATCAGGCAAGACCCTCCACCCTCCAAATCTGGCAAGGAATCTCGAGAGGAAATTCCTGATCCCTTTGCCTTAGAAAGACACAGAATATCTGTCAGAGTATGCCATTCCAAGGCACTCCATTCAGTCACTATTTTCAGGTACAGATTTAAAAATAGTTATATCTCGACAAGTTTCCTGTCGCGTCCAACAAATTACTTTAGTCACATCCTGGCATATTTTGAAAGACAAAGGAGCAATGCTCGAAGTCGGACAGGAATAAGAATATGCCTCGAGCTCACGAGGTATCTTACTAGCTACCTCCGCCTACAACTCAAGCCTTTCGTTTTTCCAATCTATTGGCCTCTCCTACGCCAACACTCACTACTGTCGATCTTTCCCTACAACTGAAGGGTACCTTTGGGTCTAAAGGGTTTCAACCTCGCCCATCAAATCTTTCATTCAATATCAAGATCACCTTCAACACGTCATGTTCATATATCACCCAATAAAGTTTTATACCCTAAAACCCCATCTCACATTCTCAACCAATATACCTACGGGCTGCTCTAGGAGCAAGAGCCCGTGCTGGCATAAGGCCAGCTTAATCTCAAACAACAGCAACAACAGCAATGCTTTGGTCATTAAACGTGCGTTGAAGTATAATGATTTGGAATTATAATGAAATAATGACCGAGTGATTCGTTAAGTTAAATCTATTTGGATGAGATTTTGCAAAGGATCAAAATTAGATTTACGACCTTAGAACCCGTTACTTAAACACTCTTATTACTTGTTATAAAAAAAAAGATTATAATGATTGATATTCTAAGCCCAATTTCTTCATATAAAGACTATATTCATTTAGTTCATTTCTCTCGTAATCCTCGATACGAAACTCCGGGTTTGTCTTGACAAATGCCTAGCGATAGACTGCCCCCTGATGCAATGGCTGTATCAGTCTCTAGAATCATGACAAATGTTCTCATTAGAGATGCGAGGGGCCTTTAGCAGGAGGCCAAGTGCAGCTCATGGTATTAGCATTGCTTCGTAAACTTCGAGCGGAATAATTCTCCCTGGTAATAATGATTCTCATTGCTCTGAGGCATCCAAGTTTTAATGGAGTTGTTAGGCAAATGTACAGCTATTAGTATTGAAAGTTTGGCCGCGATGATTATGGTAGTGACATGACCAGATTAGTTTATCGAATGCTTGGCACTCGGGTAGAAAAAATCTTCCTGAAGAATGCTAATCAAGTAACCATTCTCTCTACTCTCTCTCTCTCAAGCGTTATTACTATGAATATGAGATCTTATATTTGCCGAATATAGGATTATCTCTAAC
>NC_061098.1:36213156-36224243 GCF_015104395.2 Macrobrachium nipponense | reverse complement strand
AAATACAAATCCTGTAGTACTAGATTAGCATATCCAGTAATGTGTTCTTAGCATAGATAAATTAATAGAATAAAATAATATCCTTGCAAAATTGATGCTTTGATGACTTATACAACCCACGGCTACAAAACCTGGTGTGTAACATCTTTGTAACCAGATTCTTATATTATGGGAATACAGGTAATTATAGTCCAGTCAATCTAGGGCAAAATAGATACAGCCTAGCACAAGTTGGTAGAGTAGCCATTTACGGTTTTGTGATCCTTGGCCACATCCAAATAACATATTAAACATCTACCATTATTTAAGTAGTCAATCCCCGGGTGATATAAGACGGAGGACGAATGAAAGAAGAGAGAGAGAGAGAGAGAGAGAGAGACGAGAGAGAGATAGAGATGAGAGAGAAAGAGAAATATAGCTGATTAAAGGATATTTAAAAAGGATATTTTAGTCTGAATAATATTAATATGAATAGTCAGTTCCAACAATATTTAAGGCATATTTATTGAGAAAATGTGATAATGATTAAAACAATACGATATGATAAGATTTCATAATAATTATTTCCAAAAAATGTATATAACATGTTTCATAAAGCAGAAGGTCTCAAGTATGTATATCCGTCAGATTAATAACTAAACAGAATAAAGCTCTCTCTCTCTCTCTCTCTCTCTCTCGTAACTTTCTCTCTCATCTCTTCTCTCTCTCTCTGTCCATATATATTTCATTCATTATTGCATTTCTTTGCGTGATTACCGTAATTTTCCTCCTCCCTTTCGAACTTTTTCTTACTATGTACTGGTTGTTTGGACGTGGGCCACTTTCAGGGCAAGAATGGCATGGTCTCACCTAGCCAGGCCTTTTGTAACTGGGTGTACATGTATATGTAGATATAGATATAAATATATATCTCACTACAAAAACAGTAGTTTGGTTTGTCTGTCTGTTGTTTGTAAGCATTTTTCGCTGGTGCAGAATTCCACGTAAGTGCTTAACAGCTGACGGACCAATGTATTAGCATTAGGGGTTAAAGAGTGGTTAAGTAGAGAGCGTCTTTCCCTACTCAGTGACTGACTACCTAACTAACAAGACCAAGCCATTTGCAAAGATACGGGGGAAAATGATATCCGCGAAAACTACCGCTCGGTTGGTAGAATACGGTAAACATTGAATCGTGAATTCTTACGTTCTGACAAGTAGGGCAGGTACAACAACATACGAAAAAGCAAGAAAAGAAAATAAAAAGTTCGAGCTTTAGCTCGGCAAAAAACACCTGTGTTAGATAACTTTTACTTTAGTTTAGAGTACAGTCACATTGTCCGGGACCGTGGCACCCGACCTCACTGCCCAGGTACCGAACCCCACTACTTACTTTTACTTTTAGGGGTTATTTCTCGCCCTCCATCAGACACTAAGAGTCTGTTCAGGCGGGCCTTGATGTGTGAAAATAATTTCTTTCCAGTTTATATTTTGCTCTGTATCTTTTCAGTATTCGCTAGCATTTGTATTCAGGCTTAATAGTTTTCTGATCACTATTATAACACTTTCCAAAGAGATAAGTCTTCAGGTTTTTCTTGAAAGCTGCCACATTTTTGCTATTCTTGACATCAAGTGGAAGGTCGTTGAAGAGTCTCGGTGTAGCATAACAAAAAGTTCTTCCTCCTATTATCACGATTCACACTAATTTCGAATAGTCTATATGGGTCATCAGCATGTCTAACTCTTACAGCAGCGCTAGTAACTTGAGAGTAGGGGACCAAGCAATCACGAAGATATTTAGGCTTATCACTTGTAAGTGCCTTGTAAGTCAACAAACAAATCTTAAATTCAATTCTAGCCTTAACAGGTAACCAATGTAGATCGATCAGTGCAGGAGTTATTCTCTCCCGAAATTTAATGCCTTTTATCAGTCTAGCCGCCCGGTTTTGCACATTTTGAAGCTTTCTTAGTAGTGTATTGGGCAATTTATAGTACAGAGAATTGCAATAATCAAGCCTTGATATTACGTGACCCATCACTAATTAGTAATAAATAATTTATATATATATATATATATGTATATATATATATATATATATATATATATAGATATATATATATATATATATATATATATATATATAGATATAGATATATATATAGATAATAGATAGATATAGATATAATATAGATATGATATTAAGATCAGTCAAATTATCTTTCAAAAGACGAATACTGACATCAGTTTTTATAACTGGTAAAATAGTTTTTTGTTTATTTAAAACAAATTGCCAATGAGAATGTGAAGTTCATTCTTATAGACCAAACTGCCGGTTTTAATGAAGCAAAATTCCATCCAGGCGAAATAACAAATCTGTTATGCATAAATCCACAACCTACTGACCGTTTTATTTATTTATATGCATCGAAAATTTATTAGCTCAAATCCACCTTTGTTTCCTAGTTTCCTTCTTTTTTTTTAAACGCCTTGTAAGCTAAGCTAAGCTTAACGTTTCGTTTTCACAATAGATATCTGAATTTCATCCTGGGATTCTTCTGAGGTCGCGTCGATGGGGCATCATTTATCCGAATTAAATTGTGCTTCTCGTAATCTGCCCAAAATTAATTTTCCCCACGCCTCCGTCAGGTACAACCCGAATTGGTGTTTGATTTTAGTTATCTTCTATTCGTCTTTTCTGATTTCAATCATTATTTACCAATGTTAAATGAAGTCTTCAGGTTTGTGGGTGACAATTGTCCAGCTTTCATTCCCGTTTATTATGTCTTGCAAGAAATCTTTCATGCCTTGCTTTTACAGTAACTATTGTCCATTTAGTAATAATGTAAAACGTTCTCATTTGCTTTCGTGTTTCACGGTAATTTTTTTATCTTGTAGTTCAGTTGTATCTACTAGGCAGTTGATAGAAAAATTCCAATTTCAGTTTGAATTTGATTGACACTGATTACTACATTCCACTAAGACACCATAGGAAATTACATAATATTGACTGGCAAAATATTACATTCTAAAAACTATTAATTTTAGTACTATAACCGAAAACAACGTTGCATTTGGAATTGAAGTGATTTTAAAAGGTCCCCATAGAAGTTTGTATGTACACAGATTCTATGTTGTCTGAATGACCTGAATGAACTGTTTGAATTATGGGAGGTTTGGGCAGCCATAATGAAACCGTTCATCAAACCTGTCTCTATCACTTCGCTCTATTATTGACTTGATAGATATACGTCCCCTCTCTGAATTCTTTTCTAATCGTTATTCTTGGGGAAAGAAAGTTAAGCCAGTCCTACCCCACACGTCTCTCTCTCTCTCTCTCTCTCTCTCTCTCTCTCTCTCTCTCTCTCTCTCTCTCTTCAAACCGGTTTGTGTACAACTTCTGTGACTGACTGCGTAAATGCTTGTAGTTATGGAAGAGTCGGGTTCCTGCTTACGAATTTTTGATCGTTTCCCGGAGTTCCTGAGTGTGTTTTGGCGAACATCTGATCAGTTGTAGATACGCTTCGTGGGTGGGTGTGTGTTCTCATTCATATATATATATATATATATATATATATATATATATATATATATATATATATATATATATATATATATATATATAAAGTACACGTAACTCCAAAGAAATTCTGAAATGGAATGATAACATTTTCTCTTCTCAGTAAAGGGTTTAACTCCCACTGAGAGATTTATTTTGTTAAATCGTTGCGTTCTTGTAAGAATCGAGCATTGAGGACCTTCAAGACGGAACTTTGAGGAGCAAAAGTCGTAAATTTATTCATAAATCTTTCCTCAAGGAGGATAAAATGTAAATGAGAGTGAAGAATCTCACCTTTACTCACCAGTAATGACTCTCTACAGGATTATTTCCAGTCCATTTTATGCCAAATAATCTTATACATAGTACAAGATTATTTGGTCATTTCTCCAGGAAATCTTCACTCTCTTGTTGTGAACATTTTAAAAGTTTCGTTACCTAAAAAGATAAACACCAGAACGTTTATAGATACTTTTTTTCTCGTTTTAGACTCGCCTGAGTGTCGAGTGTCGACCTTTGACCTCGGAGAGGCTCGATCCTAATAGTTGTTGTCGTGGAGGGGAGGTCGTCTTGCATTGGGTAAGTGTTGTTGTTTAATGCTTTCACTTAACATTTTCCACGAGAGAAATCAATCCAATTCTTGTTTTAATTCTTTATAGGATTTTTGTATTCTATGTAAAAGTCTGTCTTATGAATTAATGCTATTAAAAACAGGACCTCATTCAATCCAGTTGGTATTTAGCGGATGACGTCGAGAGTGTTTAGATACCTTCCAGTATATTGAGGTCCTATCATTTTATATATATATATATATATATATATATATATATATATATATATATATATATATATATATATATATATATATATTGTGTGTGTGTGTGTGTGTATATATATATATATATATAGATATATATATATATATATATATATATATATATATATATATATTATATATATATATACAAAATAGATCCTGTCTAATGTATTAAAATTTATGCAAGATTAAATTTACCGGCTCACTTACTGTTATTACATTCAATTAAGTTTTGCTTTTGCGAGAAGCGTTTTGCCTTGAAAGTAGTTTGTGTATTTTGTTTGTTTGTATTTTTTTTTCTTTTTGTAGTTAGGAAGTTTTGTAGTTACTAGTCGCTTGAAAGGGTCTTTAGATGAATCACGAGTTTTCATTTTATTTATTTTTGAAGTTGTAGTTATGGTGTTAATGATTGTTATATTTCAGTAATAATAATAATAATAATAATAATAATAATAATAATAATAATAATAATAATAATAATAATAATAATAATAATAATAATAATAATAATAATGACAGCCTTTCATTTCATTTTATCTATTATTCGAAACTTAATTATCTTAAAAAAGTTAAAGTAACAAAGTCATTTGAAGTTTTAATTCAGTTTTATGTTACAGATAATTATATATTCGGCAAATATAAGATCTCATATTCATAGTAATAACGCTTGAGAGAGAGAGAGAGAGAGAGAGAGAGAGAGAGAGAGAGAGAGAGAGAGAGAGGAATGGTTACTAGATTTTTTCTACCCGAGAGCCAAGCATTCGATAAACTAATCTGGTCATGTCACTACCATAATCATCGCCGCCAAACTTTCAATACTAATAGCTGTACATTTGCCTAACAACTCCATTAAAATTTGGATGCCTCAGAGTAATGAGAATCATTATTACCAGGGAGAATTATTCCGCTCGAAGTTTACGAAGCAATGCTAATACCATGAGCTGCACTTGGCCTCCTGCTAAAGGCCCCTCGCATCTCTAATGAGAACATTTGTCATGATTCTAGAGACTGATACAGCCATTGCATCAGGGGCCGTCTATCGCTAGGTATTTGTCAAGACAAACCCGGAGTTTTATATCGGAGATTACGAGAGAAATGAACTAATGAAATATTAGTCTTTATATAAAGAAATTGGGTTTAGAATATCAATCATTATAATCTTTTATAACGAGTAATTAGTGTTTAAGTAACGGATTCTTAGGTCGAAAATCTAATTTGATCCTTTGTAAATTCTCATCCAAATAGTGTTGTAAGTAACGGATTATTAGGTCGAAAATCTAATTTGATCCTTAACGAATCACTCGTCATTATACTTCAACGCACGTTTAATGACCAAAGCATTGCTGTTGCTGTTTGAGATTAAGCTGGCCTTATACCAGCACGGGCTCTTGCTCCTAGAGTAGCCTGTAGGTCGCATTGGTTGAGAATGTGATATGTTTAGGATATGAAACTTTATAGGTGATACATGAACATGACGTGTTGAAGGTGATATTGATATTGAATGAAAGATTTGATGGGGGAGGTTGAAACCCTTTAAACCCTAAGGTACCCTTCAGTTGTAGGGAAAGCTCGATAGTAGTGAGTGTTGGCGTAAGAGAGGCCAACAGGTTGGAAGAACGAAAGGATTGAGTTGTAGGCACAGGTAGCTAGTAAGATAGCTCGTGAGATTCTAAGGCATATTCTTCTTCCTGTCCGACTTCGAGCATTGTTCCTTTGTCTTTCAAAATATGCCAGGATGTGACTAAAGCAATTTGTTGGACGAGACAGGAAACTTGTCGAGATATAACTATTTTTAAACCTGTACCTGAAAATAAAGTGACTGAATGCAGTACCTTGGAATGACATACTCTGACAGTTATTCTGTGTCATTTTAAGCAAAGGGATCAGGGATTACCTCCCGAGATTCTTTGCCAGATCTGGAGGATGGAGGGTCTTGCTTGATCTCAGGTCAATGCCACGTTTCAAACCTGTTTCAAATTGACGCCAGAGTAGCAAAGATGGCGAAAAGTTCTGATGAGAGAGAGAGAGAGAGAGAGAGAGAGAGAGAGAGAGATTATAACAAACATAACGAAAAGGTCAAAATAACCTGCTGACCCCAATTCTCAACCTCTGCCTTACTCACTGACAAATGGAATCTAAGTGACAGCACTTACTTCCAAGTGATCCTAACGAGGAGTGAACGGGAGTCAAGTGAACGCCGCTTCAAAGGTGCCGCTTCCAAGTGCTACGTCACTTGAAATAGGAAAATGCAGAGTTCAAAAGGCGCTTTCTTATAGACATAACCTAAAAAAAAAATGTTATTCATGTTTAGAGCATCGGTCTTTGGGTCTGGAAAATATTCATGCAGACCATAAAAGGTCAAGGTCGCGATTGTTGCGGTCAAGTTATGTCATTGAAATGACCCTACGTTTTTAGAGACCTTAAAGATAAGTGGATATATCATGTAAAGAAACAAGACTACAAGTTACCTGCCTGAATGTCGGCCTGAAGACAAGTGTTAAGTATTATGACAATCGTTCATGAACTCACCTTTTCAAGAAAAAAGCTATAAAAATCCTTAAGTCAACTGAAGTTTCTAGCAAAAAAAAGCCTTCAATTCGCCTCATGTAAGAGTGAAAGTTCTAAAACTGCAATGAAAACAGTTAAAATATACAAATTAGGATCTGTTGAAAAATCTTTGTCTGGGGACATATTATATTTGAAAAACAATTTGAAGTTGAAAATCGAATAATGAGAAGCCAGTGCATAGCAAACACCACCCCCTCCCCCCCAAAAAAAACTAGCTTCGTAATTGGCACAAATGAATCGCAATTTTTCCCGGCCGTATATTTTCGGAGCAGTGATCCAATCACAATTTTTTTTTTTTTTTTTTTTTTTTTTGGGGGGGGGAAGGTAGGTTAGAGGGGGGAGGTCGTAATTGTTTTGGCTTGCGTTTTTCATTGTTGGACATTAACAGAGTCGTCACCCGAATGAGCGTCTTGCGTCGACTGGCGCGCGTACACGCATGCGTACGCACTTACATAATCACAGTAGAGGTTATTTGGTCGCGCGGTTCCTCTGCAAAATAACCAGTTGGTTCATTTGAAATCGGAATGGCTCTTGACTGGTAAGCTGATGAATTTAAGTATATCTCATCATAGCCTTTCTAGTTTATTAATACTTGTAATTTTGCATTTCTTGTTTATTTAGAATCGAGGATAAACAAATCTTATTTACGGTTTTACAGGAAAATTATCCTGTTGTGCCAAAACTTAATTTGGTGTTTTTGTAAACGATCTCAGATGTTATTTTCAGCCTCGAAAAAGGTTTATAAAACCCGTTCTGAATAAAATCTGCTCCTTCTTTATTTATAATTTGGATTTTCCCCGCTCCGTATTCTTAGCGATATTGTGTAAAGTCTTTCTTGCAATCAGGATCTTCGGTTGACGGTTAAGGATCCACCATGGAAAGTAAGAGGGTGTTGTTTTGTTCATTTGAATAACTCTGTAGGATCCTAGTATTTCTTCATCTTAATGTTTTAAAACTATAGTTTGTATTTACATTTGTAGCTTTTATTCTCGCATTATATTTGCATTTATTTGACTAAAATTCGTATTAAGTTCCTTTATTCATGTTGTGAAGATTAATATATTTCATAAGACTGATCAGATATTAGTCCTTAAGCTGTTTAGAATTTACCGTTTATTTATAACCATAAACTTATTTATTTGTCATTTTATTTAATTCAAACTAGAAATGGTCAAGTATCCATCTGTTTGGATAACCTTATCATAAATGAGCTTAATCCAAAGATAAATTATTTTATTTTAAGGAATTTTTAGGGATAAGACGAGATTTGTTGTACAATATAATATGAAGATGAAGGTCTGCAAATTAATACTTGACATATTTATTTGCTCATACTTGAGTAAGGACTAGGGTAGGTAGTTCGCTTTGATAGAGAGTTTAGCTAGTCCGCTGGTATAGCGGTAGTGTCGTGGAATGCCAATCATATGTCGTTGGTTCTCGTCTCCCTAAGGGTGATGAAAAATCACTGGCTCTGTATCAGTTACTGGTGCAGTGTCGACTCTGCGGGGAGAGGTTGAACCATCATTCTTTAGAAGCTTGAATTTAAAGTCAGTGGCCCCTCTGGTGTGCTGCTTTCCATGTGAATAGGTTTCATCACCTGAAATAATAATAATGATACAACTTTCCCTAGTCTCCTCTGGAGTTTAACCTTCATAGAACTTCCCAGAGAACTTTCATAAAATTTTCTGAGCCCCAGGAACGAACAGCCTCAGTTGGCCGTGAACAACGAAAAACTTCAAAGGCTCCGCTCAGTCCAACGACTGCCAAAGAGAATGGAAGATACCTTCTTCGCCTGTGGTGCGTCCCTGAATATTTGCCTGGGGTTGCGGGAAACAGGAAAATGAACGAGACAGAGAACAATTAACGCTTGTGCAATCATCCTAACTGCTCAGATATGCATCACATTTGACGCGACAACTTGATTACAGGTGCGTTCGATTTATGCAAAGACTCCAAGCGGTTGCTTTATCATACTTCGCTTAGTGACAGCTGTTTTTGAGGTTTGTGAGGAATTTACCTAAAGTGTATATAATCATTCTTTGCAAGCGTTTGAGCTCTCTCTCTCTCTCTCTCTCTCTCTCGTCTCTCTCTCTCTCTCTCTTCTCTCTATATATATATATATATATATATATATATATATATATATATATATATATATATATATATATATATATATTCTATGGCATATATTCGAGACCAAAGCCGACATAAATCCTTTCGGTGAATCAATTATGTAGTAACGCATACTAGTTGCAACTGCTTTCTCTCTCTTCTCTCTCTCTCTCTCTCTCTCTCTCTCTCTATCTATATATATATATATATATATATATATATATATATATATATATATATATATATATATATATAGATGAGCATGATTCAATACAGTGTTGAATATGCCTTTTCCGAGATAGGCTGAAGTCCCGTATAAGTGATACTGTGTGTATATGTAACAAAACAAGTCAACCGCCAAAGACGTTACAAGTTGGCGTGGCTTGGCAGTTCAATAGAGTTCCACGTATCTCTATATCTCTTCGTGATTGGCCCTTGTGTCTAAGGATCCAGAATAACCAATCCCCTTCTTGCATAACGATGCCATCTGAAAGGGGCATTTTGAAACAGGCCGCACCATCGATCAAATCAGTTTCGTCAGCGAGTCTCATATAGTAGACTGGGTCGAGAACGAGTGCCCAGTGCCCGCTTTCCTGTCGCCGTCGGCCGCCACACAAAGACGTGCGTCACCATGAGTGTCAATAATTCTAACCTGCCGTCCGGTTGTGTACTAGCATAGTTAACGTAATAATTACAGTTAAAGGCCACCTGGTTAGCTAAGAAGAATACACCTGTGTTAAACGTTCATCGATTATTATTTTTGCATGACCTCCATTGCATACACGTGAACTTATCTCTCTCCTGTTTTTCCTTCATATCCCGAACCCACAAATGACCGAGATCAGGTCATATATATATATATATATATATATATATATATATATATATATATATATATATATATATATATATATATATATATATATATATATATATATATATATATATATATATATATATATATATATATATATATATATATATATATATATATACACACAAATATTAATTATAAAATCATCTATACTATTAAGTACCATTAACTCAATATAACCTATAGCCCAAATGATCTGATTGAAGAAACTCGCCCTTTAAAGACTCGTATAATTATTCACTTTCACCAAGAGTCAGTTTAACTTGAGACTGATGAGAAGGTGTCTGAATATTTGTCTGATTAGGCCAGAGCTGTAATCAGCTGTGAAACGACTAAGTCATAGGTTCGTACGACTGTTGAAAATAAAGGTTGATGAGCAGCGAATGACAAAAAAGTAAGTCTCTTTCTCTCACTCTCTCTCTCTCTCTCTCTCTCTCTCTCTCTCTCTCTCTGTGTGTGTGTGTGTGTGTGTGTGTGTGTGTGTGTGTTGTGTGTGCCTTTTAACCTTTCTCTTGAACTGCCTTACAAACTATACGAGTTATTTGTTCACTCAGATCTTGTAGGATTGTCATTAAATTTCGATTTTGGATATTGCTGTATTGATGACTCTATTAATGAAATATATATATATATATATATATATATATATATATATATATATATATATATATATATATATATATATTGGAAAGATATTTCGAACAGTGTTAAATGAAGAAAATAATAGACTAATAAGAGAGGATGGGCAAGTGAACATTGGCATGGTAATGAGGTTTTTCTAGGCAAGAGGTACTAAATGCACTGAAGAAGATGAGAATGGGAAGGCAACCGGACCAGACATGATGCCCGGTGGAGGCATGGAAAGCATTAGGAGATGAAGGAGTGGATATACTGTACGATCTTATGATAAAGATCCTTGAACAGGAAAAGATACCAAATGAGTGGCATGGGAGTATATTGATCCCAATTTTTAAAGGGAAAGGCGATGTCCAAGAGTGTGGTAATTATAGGGGCATTAAATTGATGTCCCACACTTTGAAGATACTGGAAAGGATGATAGATGCTAGACTGAGAGAAGAAGTACAAATAGGTAAAGAGCAGATGGGATTTATGAAGGGAAGGGAACAACAGATGGTATATTTTATCTGAGGCAAATAATGGTGAAATTCGGGAAAGACAA
>NC_061098.1:36198156-36210656 GCF_015104395.2 Macrobrachium nipponense | reverse complement strand
TTCACCCAAATTATCCCATCATTACAACACTTACCCAGGTGTTTACACCGAAGCGCTGCAATTGCGCATAATTAAGAAAGACAGTAAAATAATAGTAATATTAAATAAGAGTGACCAATGATGAAATAAGATAGAAGGAAATATAAAACTCTAAGGATGTCTGTCTTCCACATTTCACCATCCATATATGAAACATAGAGAGATAACAAAATGCATATCAGCACGCCAATTTCTTACAATATCCCGTTTTCTTCATCTTCGATATATGAGTTAAATCTGGACAAACCTGTTTTGTCATCAGGCTAAAAACCTATTCCCTTTCTTTTCTTCTATAACCTTAAAAGGACCTTAAAAATTTGGACCTAACTTCTAATTTAATCATTTCAAGAACGTGTCATCTCCAACCGCAATTTTGACATCTAATGATTTCCTATTCTTTCTTTCCACCATTTCTCATGTCTTCGACTCGACATTATGGCTGAGACAAGTGTGTGTTTCTTTAGCTGTAGAGATTAATGACTTAACTGCATCTTCTCCACGGGAAGGTTCAGACAACTAATTAAAATCACCTCGTGCTTGGCAACCAAAGAATGCTTCGAATGGAGACATTTCAATAGAATCGCTGACCATAGTATAGTCATTAGCTTCCGGTCTGTATGGAAGTGTTGTTACTTTCAGTGTTCCCATAACTTCTGCTAGACACTCTTAAGGTCTCATTTACAAATTCTCTACCATTGCCTGACAATAAAATCTCGGGTACCCCATAACACACATATATCCATTGAAGAATGCCACTGCCACTTCTGCCGTTATATACTTTAGCGGGAAAATTTCCGCTAATGTTGTTAGTTCATCTTTTACCATCAACAAATACCTGTAGCCATTCCCCGATTCAGAGAAATTCCCCAAAATGTCCATGTGTACTCTCTGAAGAGGTCTACTAGTTATTGGATATGCCCTAAGTTGCTTGGATGGAAAGAATATCCACGAGATTAGATAAAATTCTTATCTTAGGATAATTACGTATTATTATTATTATGCAATAATTATACATTAATTTGTGGTTAATATGAAGAGGTAAAAACTTAATTACTTATTTGCGTTATTTATATTTATTCATTTATTTAATAATGGATGAGGTTGCTAGACCTATCCGTTTTCCTTGGCCCCAGCACACGCTGGGCTGACTGATGAGCTGTAGAGGAAGACCATTCCACTGTCCTAGCATACGTGAGTCGACTGCTACACTGCTCACCTGTGGTGACCACTTTAGCAGATAGATATATATAAAAAAATATATTCACTTATATCAAAAGCAAATCAGTTCCAACATGGAGAGCTACCTTTATATCCAAAGCTTATTTCATCTGCAAGGAACTTCTTCCCTTCAACAAACGCCCCGATATTATAGAGGGGAAACATGATTGCATCCTACACGGCGTCACGTTGCTGTCCAAACCGACCCTTATTTGGAATGTGCCAACTCATATCGGCGAATATTTTCCGCTCTCCCGCCATTTATACTACTCCCGCTCACGATAAGAGCTAATATCTTGCGCTTATTGTTCCGGTATTCCCAATATCTGAAATCTGGAAATCTTTTTTGGAACCCTTTATTGACTCTACGGAATGATATGGAGTGTAATCATGCCTGTCGAATGCTTGGAAGCAGCGACCAGAGATCGAGCGATTTTTATCCTCGTGGTCTATAGTGTTTGAGTCGTCCACAGGGAATATATAACGGTAGATATGTTAGTCTCTTTTTTTTTTCTTTTCTTTTTGTACATCCTGATAGATATAGTATATAACACGTATTCTCTTATTTTCAAGTTGATAAACTTGTCCAATATGAAAGTTCCCCGTAGGGGCGGTAGTGCCGTCAGTGCACCTCATGCGGTGCAATGTAGGCATTACTTAAGGTTCTTTGCATCGTCCCTTCGGCCCCGAGCTGCAACTACTTTCATTCATTTTACAGTACCTCCTTTCATATTATCTTTCTTCCATCTTACTTTCCACCCTCTTCTAACAATTGATTCATAGTGCAACTGCGAGGTTTTCCTCTGTCAATTTCCGTTTCAGCGCTGAATGGCCTTAGTTGCCCCAGTGCTTGGCATTATGACTAAAACCTATAACCTATAATATGAAAGTTTCTCTCAACTGATGAGATTAGGGCTGATCTTTATTCACTGAAGAACGGGAGAGAGGCGACAATGAAATGAACAATGAGAATGTCATGACATACTTTCATATTACTGGATGGAATTTCTTTTATTTTTTTAGACTCATCTTCATCCTTTTTTCAATCATATTTAACATCCTTTATCCATTTAGGTTTTACTTCCATAGGAAAATTTTGAAGAAAAAAAATGTACACAATAAAACTGTTTCACTTCTTCATCCTTAACATAAGCAGATATCAGTGCATCTTTATGGGTTCCATTCGTCATAACTTCATTTTAAAAATCACTCAAAAATCTTTACAGAAATAGATATCATATTTTTCGATTGATATAATTTAAATTATACTGTAGCTAATTCTGTATTACCCATGATAGTTTTATCTCAACCAGAATTTGGAATCTGATTCCAGATCTTTGAGGCAATAAGTGAAAATCTGAATTTAGACGTATAGATACACAGATATAGTGTGTGTGTGTGTGTGTATGTGTGTGTGTGTGTGTGTGTATGTATGAGAGAGAGAGAGAGGAGAGAGAGAGAGAGAGAGAGAGCTTTCAGTGGCGACCTAACTCACTGTATCTTTCGAAACAAAATTCCACAGGACTGATGTTTTTATAAAGCCATTTTCTTGTTCACTTCGCATATGAAAAGTAAAGGGATGAAACTGAGCTCTAATATTCATCTTCTTCAGTTCAAAATCCAATTTTTTTTTAAGTTTTCTTTTTTTTTTTTTTACTCCTATCATGAGTGATCTCAACCAATTGTTAGTTCCGTTAACCGTATTGCTTTCGTTATTTTTTTCTTATTATATCAATTATATACTACGCCATTCTTTCATATATTTCATCGCCAGAATAATATTTCTGTTTATAAACCAACAGGTTTTAGAGGGAGATGGATTTTTTTCTTTTATTGAAAGCCTGAATTTCTTTCGTTTAGTTTGACGATATTATTGTATCCATCACTGCGACACCCCTCCTGGTATTCGTCGCTTTCGGTTGTTCCGAGTCAAGGAGTCCTCATCAGGCCTCCTATACCCACTTTGTGCCTCGCAAGCACATCCCAACCTTTGCGATTCTGAATTTAGGCATCAGTTAAACTGGTCAGACTTCAGGTTAAAAAAAAAAAAATACAGATGACTACCTGCTTCCCCCGTTCAGTTTCCTATGCAGAGAATCATTATTAAGAAAAGTTGGTTGATACAGCATAAGGAGGCCTTATGCCAACACGGCTCTGTTGATCCAGTAACGGGTGTTCTGTTTGATTGTTGAGAGGAGGGAGAAATATTCTTGTGTGGCATTAATATAATAATAATGATTATTAGTAATAATTGAGTAATGAAGACGAATACAACTAAAATGAACATCATTTACTGAATCCCAAAACTTAATCTTTACAAAATTTAATTGATACCACTTTGAACCCATCTAGAATAATGTAAATGTGATACTCTTCTTTAAAAAGGGAATTCTGTAGCAAAAACTCCCTCCAGATTTCTCTCTGATGCAACATTAAGAAAATATTACCTCTCAAGACCCTGAAGAAGAAGAAGAAGAAGAAGAAGAAGAAGAAGAAGACGAAGAAGAAGAAGAAGAAGAAGAGATATTGACCACCAAACATCCTTCTGACGATCTAAAGGCGAATCATCCAACCCAGCAATTGAATGACTGATCTATGCTGATTAAAACTGGCGCCACATCTAGGTTATTGACGCCGACAATCAGGTCCGGTCCTCGACCTTCACCTCCATCTTCTCTTCTTGAGAGTCCTGGTGTTCTGCGCCCTACAACGTCTCTAGGCTTTGGATTCCTGATCCAAAGGGCGGCTTCTTGGCAGGAGGCGTTCACGAGACGCTTCCTTGATTGCTCCGATGAGTGACAGATAGTTGGATGAGAGAGACCTGTGATGGTGCCAGATCGGAATTGTATGAGGTCTCTCTCTCTTTCTGATATTAAGGACACGGGGTTTGACACCCACACACACACACACACACACACACACCCACACACACACACACACACACACACACACACATATATATATATATATATATATATATAATATATATATATATATATATACATACATACATACATACATACATACATACATACATACATATATATATATATATATATATATATATATATATATATATATATATATATATATATATATATATATATATAAACACAAAACCATCCGAAATACAACATTACAGCGCATATCGCGCCCCCCCACCCCCCAACCCCCATACTGAATAAAGTTAATATATTTCTATAACATGTTATGGAGAAATGTTTCTTTCATATTTTCCAAGCGAAGAGATTATTTACATGATCCTTGTAAATGTGTTCACCATCATTACTTGAAGGATTTTCTTGCAATTAACAAAAAACCCGTAATACGTGAGCATAATATTCAACTGATTTATGGCATAAATATTTTATCCTGCATAAAGCACGAAGCTTATTTCTTCTATTTTTTTTTAAGCTTAGCTTCTGGTAAATCAGTTCTTGTCACTCAGTCATCATAAAGATAAATCTTCAAATGACAAAGTTCAGAAATGTGATGATAAAGTCTTCTTTTTTCAAAATTCTAAACTTTTCGCTTTTAACAATTCTAAACCTTTTCGGTCAAATAATAATCCTGGCCGAAGGTGGCCGAAGTGTTTATGTTAAGTCTTGTGATATTCTACCTTTGTGTTTTCTTTCAAATGAATTATTATCATTACTTTTTTTAGACTTTGTTCGAGGTGTCGTAACTTTGGTTAAAATATATTGTATGTTGTAATGCACTGAATTTATAATCTCTATGCTCTGAGTAAATTTGACATTTCAGATTACGTGCAATATTTTTATTTTTCTGTTTACCTTAGTGAAATTTAAAATATCAGCACATTCACTACGGAAGATAACTTTAAGCCTTAAAATGATGGAAGTTTTAGTACCGTTGTAATGAGGAATGTGAAATTTTTCTTCGAAAAGACTGCAGATATTAGGTCTGCACTTATATAGGAACATTGTTTGCTCATTTTCTATTTAAATCTATTACTTTTCTTTTAAAAAGTGGATTCAATTCACGTTTCACTAAATGACAATAGTAATGATGTGTCGTATAGGAATCATTTAAACAATTGTTATATTCATTGGTTTCAAGTATTCCTATTTTGCTCAATTTCAAGAGCTGCATTTTCTATCGAGAATGAGAGGAGAGGAGAGACGAGAGAGAGAGATGAGAGAGAGAGAGAGAAATGGCCGAAACCTAAGGCAGACTCCCCACATTAGTTGAAATTAAGCTGAACAGCAATACCTTTGATAAAAGGCAGATTTCTAGTTTTATGGAAAAACAGAGAAAATCGTAAATTGTCAAATTTAGGAGAGAGAGAGAGAGAGAGAGAGAGAGAGAGAGAGAGAGAGAGAGAGAGCGGATTTTTGTCTACCGAAGAAAACCATTCCGGAAGCTGACTTAGGGAAAACTATTTTCCTTGTTTTCTCATTTCTTCTCTTTTTGGGGAAAGTCTAGAGACTCAATTCCTCAGGAGATGAAAAGTTGTGCAGAGGAAGAAGATGGATATGAGGTCTATTGCTGGAGGCTCTTCCAGGATCCAGGAATTACTCCAGAATTCTCCTGCAGGTAGAAGCTGAGAGACTGGAGATATTTACACAAACACACACACACACACACCATAAGATGATTATCCCTCTAAAAGGTAATATTGTTCTGTTGTTGTTTTGCTGTAAATGTTCAAATTGTTATTCTTCCGTTATGCAAATGGAGCGGATTAGTGAATGGTGCCGTAAGTGGGGTATGAGGCTGTATGCCAAAACGAAAACACTATTGATTTATAGTAGATCTCGTACTGATTTCCCACCCCATCCTCCCATACCGGTGGATGGGACTCTGCTGAATGAGTCTAGGGATGACTTTTGACCCACATGTTACTTTTGAATGAAAGTGTCAGCAAATGCCACACAGATGTTAGGTATTCTACGTGAGGCGAATTTCATTTAGAACTGATAAAATCAAGCATTTGTCTTTCCTTCACTTGAGTACTCCGGTATGATCGTCTGCCTCTATCAGAGATTTATCCCCCTTACACAGAGTGGATCATAATGGTAGGTTTCTGATTCTTAATAGTTGCAGTTACAATTTGGGACCATCGACGCCTTGTCTCTTCTTTGTCCCTTTTTCTCAAGTTTTATTTTACTAGAGATTTTTCACTTTCACAATTGATCCCTGATCCCGTTTTCCTGCTGAGAGCGACTATAGATTCGCTGAACAGCAGCACCAATATGCAGTCAATGAGCCTCTCTGTCGAACTTCTCAGTTCCAGAGGTCCTTCATTCCTTGCTCCGTTGGACTGTGAAACAGCCTCCCTGAGGATGTTGTGCAATTGGAACTTCTAAAGTTCAAGAGAAGATGCAATGTATTGCTACCATAAAATAATTTTCCTTATATTTTACTTACATTTTCATCACTTTATTTATTATTATCTTAAACTGGTTTTCCTTTTCTTATAATTGATCTCCTCTTTCTGTATTTCCTGCTACTTCCCGTCACTTCTTTCAAATGAACACCAATCTTTAGAAGCTTGATTTTAAAGTCAGTGGCCCCCATGGGCTTGTTCCATACGAATAGGGTTCATCTTCTGAGTAATAACAATAAATAAAACAATTCTTCCCTCAATGCACTTCCCATACAATAGACTTTCTTATCTCTAAATATCGATTATTTTATCCGCCAGCACTGGCAGTCTTCAAAAAGTTTTCATTTCCCATAAAACTATCTGATTTCTCTTTGACGCTCTGGAATGACAAGACATATTCCCTGTAGCCTTTGACTCCTGCGATGGATTTATCTCTTTAGCTATGGAATTACACCTGAAAAACAAGTTTTGGATTGTAGCTTGGCCCAGCAGTCTTAGAAGTTTATTTTTTCCGTGACGAAGCGTTTTTCTTGGTTTGGGAGGTTTTTCTCTCCAGTCGTTTGTGATGTTTTACTGCAATAGCTGCGATCTTCTTTTTTGTGGCGCTGAGAGATATTTGTGCATCATGAAAGAAACTCGGTATCTTTAGACAGTGGAATTTAAAGAGCTTATTGAAAAGCTATCTGAATATTGCTGCCTTCAGTGAATTATATCAGTGAATGGTCCTTATTAAATAAGATGATTGTCATATGAATTTCAGAGTAATAGTTATCAGGAAATAACTGTGATTATAGCGTACGAGTAATAAAATCTTAAAATTGGAAAATATATTTTATAAAAAATTCTCTTAAAATCGCGAAAAAACATTATATTTAACCAAAGTCAAAAGAAAAGAATAAAATACCAGATGAATGGGAGACCCACCAAAGTTCGGCTGCAACTCTGTCAACATGGCTGTTTGTGATAATAGATTTGTCAGACGTCATTCATATTGCACAAGAGCAGATAAGACGCGCCGTGGAAAACGTCACAAGTCACAAATAAGAAAAGTCATAAATCAATCAATCATTTAGAATGGCCCACAGAATTTCAGAGACTGATTATTTTTGTTGATTTATGTATGTTAGTCTGCTAGTTGATGAGAAAAGGCTAACACATCGCAGACAAGCATGAAGTATGACTTCAGAGATGGTAAGCCACTTTCAGATGCAAATAGAATTTGGTTTAGCTGGGTCTTTTCATTGTGTAGATAATTTGTACGACATAAAGTAAAATGTTGGTAATAACTTTTAAAGGGCCCTAGACCCATTACAAGAAAATTAGAAAATGATCTCATGAGAAACTATGTTAATTTTTCTCCCGGTTTTTATGCCGTTTGGAGCGTTTGCGCGTGATTAAGCTCAAATGCCACGGTCATTTGAAAATCAACCGACTCAAAGTGAAATATGTCAAAAGATGGATGATCGGAACATTTAGTTATTTATTTATTTATTTATCATTATAATTAATTTTTTTTGGGGGTGGGATTATTCATGGCTTTTTACATACTTTTGTTCGAGAGGCCAACTCCGTTCATAGGCATTTGTCTTGAAATGTTTCATACCCATTTTCTATGTTCTGTAATGTTCAAATAGTTTATCAAATTGTAAGCAAACTTCGAGATGAAAACGTTTATGAGAAAATATTGGCAATAAGTCTAAATTGGCTTTATTCAGATAATATTAAAGCCAGTTAGCTTTTCAGCACATTAGAAAGAGAGAGAGAGAGAGATGAGAGAGAGAGAGACTGAGAGAGAGAGAGAGAGAGAGAGACTGGAGCATTTTTAATTTAACCGGTCTAATCACCGCATGTGACGAAGACTCTTCAATTTAGTGTAATAAACTGAAACTAATATTTGGTTTTCGGGACAAAATAAATACAGCCTCACTTAAAGAAGGTGAGATTTACCTCCGCTTCTGAAATTACCTTTGGATGCACTAAAGTGTGATTACAGATGACTTCGTATTACTGGCTCCCGTTAACAAAAAATAAATAATAATAATAATAATAATAAATAAATAAATAAATAAAGGAAGTGGAAATTAGAGAGATGTAAGAAATTACTAATCTCATTTTTGATAATTTCGTGAATCAGTATTGATAAAATGTATTGATAAAAGTCGTTTAACCTCTGAGTCGGTGCCTTCAGTAAGAAAGAGAGACTCATTTCGAATGAGTTTCATCCACAGGACCAGAAGCTGCGATCCTTCAACCGCTACACCGATATTTAGGAACTGAAACCAATCAGTTATCTTGTATATTCAATTGACTTTTTTTGCCTACTTTTTACTTAAGGCATCAGGGAACGATCACAGTTTGGGAGACAGAAAACATTTTTTTTTCTTTGACACCCTTTTTGGAGATTTGATTTTTAGATTCCTAAAGACAAAACTATTTTTTTTTTGTGTTCCCACTCAGATCTTAAAAACCAGCAAGGCTAGAGGGCTGCAAATTGGTATGTTGCAACCTTCTAGCCTCGGTATTTTTTATTTTATTTGAGGTTAAAGTTAACAATAATCGTGCTTTTGGAAACTATATAATAGACAGGCCACCACCGGGCTGTAGTTAAAGTTTCTTGGGCTAACCTCTCCTGCAGCATTATACCGAGACAACCGAAAGATGGAGCTATTTTCTGTGGCCTTGATTATATGCTGTACAGAAAACTCGAATGCGCCGAAGAAACTTTTTACATGTTTATATTTTGTTTTTAATTCTGTTGATTATTTTGTTAATAATCCATGTGTTTTAATGATTAATAATAATAATAATAATAATAATAATAATAATAATAATAATAATAATAATAATAATAATAATAATAATAATAATAATAATAATAATAATAATAATAATAATAATAATAATAATTCAGAACGGCTAGGGTGATACGTGCCAATAGACCAGACGTGACTTTGACCAATCAAGAAGAAAGTATCACTCATTGATGTCGCAATAATATGGGGCACCAGAGTAGATGAGAAAAAAGATAGAAAATTGATAGTTATCAAGACCTGAAAATAGAAGTAAAAAGGATATGGGATATGCCAGCGGACACTAGGCGCCATCCTGAAATCCCTGAAAAGGAACCTGGAAAATCTAGATGCCAAAGGATCTCCAGGACTCATGCAGAAGAATGTGCTCCTAGAAACAGCGCATATAGTTAGAAAAGTGATGAATTTTTCCTAGGAGACAGGAGGATTGAGCAAACCCGGAAAAACGCCCCCACCCCCCCGGCCTATGAAAACCACCCAGTCGAGTAGGATGACTGTGATAGAACAACCCCCCCCCACCCCCCCCCCCACCGCCCCCACCCACCCACCCAAATAATAATAATAATAATAACGCCTTAGGATTCATAACATGTCATAACTAGCCAAACAGAAGTTCTTGATTTTCATCAGATTTCCTCCCTATATTGATTAGGCAGACTTGTGAAAAAGTAGTTTTAATCACATTTCAAATAAGACTTCTCGGGGTCTGATTAACTGAGGGGAAAAGGAGATGAATTGAAATGACATAATTTTACTTTCCACTTTCCAAATAAATATCAAAGTTATTGTCGATGGATGGAAACCTTTGAAGGTTTTGTGGCAGAGTGAATTAGATTCATTGTCAGTAATGTATGAATATGAAGATTAAAAGCTTAAAATATTTGAATTTGAATAAAATAACACCAGCCTCTTAGTTTCACTTACTCGGGGAGTAAGCCTACACACTACTTTGTTGCTGTTATTTTTGTTGGGGGTTAGGAAAGGTCTATGGAAGAGCCTAAAAAGTTCTGAAAAGGGTGTTTTGTTTGAGTTAAAGGTACAGGAATTTTAGGGCAGGATATTTATGATTTATTCATTAGAATGAAAATGTATAAAAATAAATATGTATGTTAAACAGTACATACGTATTATTTCTAATGAAATGTAGCTTATTCATTTAAATTTTCGTTGGTGAATCAACGTTCTATTTGTCTGTAGATTTTAACACGTTTTAATTTACGTTAAAAGTTAGGAATTTAATATTTACAACTTGTACGCGATGGGAAAATCTTGCAGGCGTCCCGAGTAAGCTGGAGGGTGGATCACGCCTTGTTATCTATCAAAATGAAAAACAATTTTAATTTCATCAGTCACTTTCAAAGTTACGTTATTCGACAGAGTAATATGTTTGTGAAGCCGAAAAAATATATTCAATAATACAATACTAATGAACAGCGTTGAGAGAGAGAGAGAGAGAGAGAGAGAGAGAGTCTGAAAGATAGGTGATCGTACGTTTCAGGAGTTGACCTCAGGTCACCTCCAAGCTGTTCTTCTTGACTGCGTGGATGACACACACTGACGCCTTTTCCAGCCGTCTGTCATCAGATTCTCTGCACCTGAGAATGCAAAGGGACCGTGGAGAATTGGCGGTCAGTATATGCCTTTACTTATCATGAAAAATCGCTACACATTTCATGATGATAACATTCACGCGTTGGTGGGATTCCTGATTTTCGTACCATCATCCGGGTTAAAATTATTCTTAACGAGTGTTTTTGAAAACTTTGTAAAATCAGTTTCGATATGACAATTAGATGTCTAAAGTCCATGTAAAAAGGCCTTTGCAAAACAAACTTTTCGGTTCATAAGTGTGAATCAAATTGTTCATTTACTATTCATTATTTCTAAGTAACCTTCGGACTGAGACGGGTATTGAATGAATAGTTTATTGCAGGAAAGAACGAAGTACCTCTGTCTCTATAACACGTGTCAAATAACAATCAAATTGTGAACCATTTGCCCAGATCATTGCTCAACTAATACCTAGAATAATGTATAAGCAACTTCTACGGACAGTTGAATGTATATGCAAATATATATAAATCTCAAACATTATCCACTAATCCACTTTTGACTGGAAAATTAGAAAAAACCGTGATAGTTTATTCCTCTAAATAATCATATTTTTTATCGAATAAATCATCATAACTAATATCTTTCTAGGCACTAGGGGGCGGAGCCGGACAAAGCTCTTGTCTGCATGTGACATAGAGTCGATCCTGAATATCTTACGCACTGGATTTTCATCCTTACTTCCCAGACAAAAGCCCACCTCAAGGAGATTTATACAATCATGTTTTTTTTTTATTTATTCTTTGACAGGAATCTGTGGCAATACATTTCCGAATTACTCTGGAACTATTGGCTTTATCTCCACGATTGCTTCATAATTTTTCTACGGGGTTTGGGAGAGGTCTGTAGAAGAGCCTAAAAGGCTCTGAAAAAGATGTTTCGCGTTGATAAGTTACAGATACAGGAATTCTAGATAAGGATATTTAAAATTTATTTATTAAAATGAAAGTAAAACAAAAAATAATAATAAGCATGTTAAACAGTACAGAAAATTATTTATAATAAAATATGGCGTATTTATTTTATTGTGGTTACTGAAAAAAGGCTCTATTCTACGTTTTAATTTATTTGGTGTACTGAATTCAGGCTAATTTTTCTGTCCAATTGTTTTGTTTCACCTTATAATTGAGAATACATGAAAGTGTTTAATTTGTGTCCTTTTTATTTGATCCTTACGAAGACCACTTTGCATTAAGTTAGGAATATAATGTTTACAACTTATGTTTACAACCCGAGTAAGCTGGGGGTTGGATCACGCTTTGTTTTACATGGAAGATTCTTACAATCTGCTGTTTAGTATGGAGAGTTGCTCACGATATTTCGAATCACAGAAAAGACTTGTTCTGGAATAAAGTTAGATATTACGGACATATTAATAAACCAAAAATCATAAAATAAATTTTTAATTTATTATGTCCAAATGATCTTTTAATGGGATGCCTTATGTATACACAAAATTAATTCGTCGAATA
>NC_061098.1:36183156-36193156 GCF_015104395.2 Macrobrachium nipponense | reverse complement strand
TCGATCTATCAGACTTGTTGACATTGAAATATACAGCAAACGTGACTATGGTGAACTGTGATTGGTTGCAAATAGGTATGTGGGTTCTGTCTTAAATAAGGATTATTAACTTGAATTTTGTATATGCATAATACACACACACACACACGCACACACACACACACACACACACACACACGAAGTATAAAAAATAGTTCTATTCTCTGAGATTACATGATGAATATAGGATTGTACAGGTCTGCCAATGACGATGGCTTGATCGCTTCTGCCAATGATGATGGCTAATTCCACTCTGTTCCCACTACCATCTCGGTTACAAGTCATAAAGGAAGCAGGCAGTAGCTCGAACATATGAACATACATACAAATGAGACACATTAGAAATCACGTAGGCCGTTTGAATTATAGGTCGCGGTAGTTGTCTCAAGCAGGAAGCTTGGACTAATGTTTCAAAACAAATGAATGACCACAGGTGACGGCATGTCAACTTAGCCTACTTTATTGTATACGTCATCTTTATCGTCTCTGGTCTGATCACATTCCTGCAAGCAATTCTTGTTGACCTCTATAGTTTAATTTTAATATTATATAATAAATATATTAAGAATATTATATATATGAAAACTAAAACTATAAGAGGGTTCAACCAGTTGGCTTGCAGGAAATGTGAATCAGACCAGAGACGAATTAAAGATGACGATTAGATAGAGATATAATATAATATTAGAGATATCATATATTATATTATATATAATTATATATATATATATATATATAGATATATTGATAAAAATATATTGATATGTATATCCATATATTATATATAATAATCTAATATTATAAGATTATATTATATATTATATATATTTAAGAGATATATAGATATATATTATCAGATATATAATATATTATATAATATAATATATATATATATATGATATATAATAAAAAAATAATTTAATATATAATATATATATATTATAGCTATATAATATAATATATATATATATATATAATTATATATATATATATATTATATAGATTATAATATATGTATTATATATGTATATATTATATATATAATATATTATATATAATATATACTATATATATATATAATAATATATAATTAATATATTAAAAATCTATATATATAAATATAAAATGTATAAACTAAAACTAAAGAGGTCAACCAGATTGCTTTGCAGGAAATGTGATCAGACCAGAGACGATTTAAAGATGACGTATACCAATAAAGTAGGCTAAGTTGACATGCCGTCACCTGTGGTCATTCATTTGTTTTGAAACATTAGTCCAAGCTTCCTGCTTGAGACAACTACCGCGACCTATAATTCAAACGGCCTACGTGATTTCTAATGTGTCTCATTTGTATGTATGTTCATATGTTCGAGCTACTGTCTGCTTCCTTTATGACTTGTAACCGAGATGGTAGTGGGAACAGAGTGGAATTAGCCATCATCATTGGCAGAAGCGATCAAGCCATCGTCATTGGCAAACCTGTACAATCCTATATTCATCATGTAATCTCAGAGAATAGAACTATTTTTTATACTTCGTGTTTTCTACTAGAAGCCTCACATCAGAAAAGATATCATCATGAGTTTAACACATCGTTGTCATAACTACTTCGTAAGTTATCAGCAAACCCCAAGACACTCCAATGAGTATGGAAGTGCATAACCATCCGACTTAGCGTAAGATTATCGCAAGTCTAACATTACCTCACAGGGCGCCTTATTATATAAGGCAACAGCCCTAATATTGGTGGCAGACTACTACAAGAACTCTACAACGTCATCCGAAGAAAAACCAGAATAATGAATAATGTATCATATCAGAAGTCAACGACGATGAAAGCAACAGATTCTTCAAGCAACTTAGTATCATCGTTTAGTGAGCGACTTCAGAAAACAACAAGAACTATTCAACGTCTTCCGAAGAATAACGAATAATGTATCATATCAGAAGTCAACGACGACGAAAGCAAGAGATTCTTCAAGCAACTTAGTATCATTGTTTAGTGAGCGTTTCCAGCACTTCAAGAAATAAACCGAACGTGTCTTCAGCATCGGATCTTCAAAGGACACGAATCATCCAAAACAACGCGCACGGGGGAAACTGAAGCCAAACCAGGTCATCCGCTAAATAGAGAAGGAGGACCAAGGGCATATCGTTATCGGAACACCGTGACTTCCCACAAAATCAAGCTAAGTACAATTTTTTTTATTCATTTGGAGTAACTGAGTGTTTCCTTTACAGGTCGAATTTTCGTTATTCCTGTGGCTGAAGTTACGAGACATTCTTAATCTTACTTTTTCACAGAAATTATCTACATCATTGAGATTTCGCTACTGCGAGTTTTTGTCTGTGAGTTTCTGTTTCAAGAAGTTCTACTGAAAAATCATAATCATATACTGTGTTAATTTTATCAATTTGGGTGATTATTAATCCTTTACATAACAAATCATATTAAACAGTGAATATGCGTTTACGCAGTGGACGTCTGTATTTATACAGATGCATGGATAGGGTCGTTAGGCAACGTAGTGATTAGAAAACACACAAAAACAAGTGGAACACCCGTACAAATCTAGATAAATTAGAGGTAACACTATTTCGGGTCAGGACAATAAAGACTCCTGTGCAAGGTCCCGATCGCAGTTTTAGCCTTGAGTTTTTTTAGTTATATGCATAAAATATCGAACCTCAATGACTCAACTTAACTTTAAAAATTCGGCTGGATTGCAAGGAATAACATGTCTGTAAAAAACTTTCATTAGGCTAAATGGGCTGACCAGGATCACTGACTATTTCAAATTTTAGCAAAGAATGAAGTAAACAACAGCAAGTACAAACAGTTAATATTGAATGCGGTAGAGATAACTTGTTTAACACTAATCACTCAATTCTTTATAGTTCAAGTCATTCATATGTTCGTTGCTTTATACGTAACCAACAACAGAATGCTAAAAACACACAATACGTTGCCGATGGTAATAAAGAGAAGAATCCTAATTATTACAAAAAGAAATAGGTAAACAGTAGCCCTTTCAGAAACAAACAAATCGTGCTTAAGCAAACTTGGTTACTGTGTCATCTAGTCAAGCGGTCAGGGTCGGTTAAATCTGCCGAGTGTTCAAAGCATAGCACATTCCACACAATAAGCAAAACAATAAACACTTCGAACGGTAACAGGGTCAGCAGCTAAGCAAAACAATAAACACTTCGAACGGAAACAGGGTCAGCAGCTAAGCAAAACAATAAACACTTCGAACAGAAACCCTAAAGCAAAATATATTTAAAGTATGTGTATCATAATTATGTAATCAAATGTAATATCATATGTAGGTCCGTGACGAGGAAATCCCGAAGAACACAGCAGGTGACTAACGACCAGGTAGTATTAATAATCTCTTTCATACCAATCGTCCTAAACTGGTTGCATTCCGTCATCCAGAGTTCTCTATTATGTCACAGAAAGCCAAATCACTGTTTTACTGGCCCACAATGCTTACAGATATAAAAAGCACATAACTAATTGTAACACGTGTCATGAAAAAAAGGGACACACTAAGACACCTGTCAGTTTAAGGGCATATCACGTGCCAAATCAATCCTTGAAAGAATATACATAGAATTATTAACAGAATTATGAATCTGACAGAGGAAATAAACACTTCTTAGTGTTAATAGCTCCCTTGACACATTATATAGAATTAATAGCACTAAAAACAAACACCGCAATTGAGTGCGCTAGGAATATTTATGAGTGCTAAATCAGTAAACATGGAATTCAACACATAATAATCTCTGACTCGGGTGGTGTAAATCAATAATAATCTCCTTCACTCGTTGTGTGAATTCCTTTCCATTAAGAAAACTAAGACTATATTTTATCACCCAGAGTCAATCGGTTTGATAGAACGGATAAATAGGAAAGTGTCAATGTCTTACGAGTTACAACTTGTGATATTGGATCCGAACTGGATTATAGCGGTTCTCGCGGTTTTAAATATCTTTATCATAGAATTGATACCGCAAGTAGCCTTATACGGTACGCCGCTAGAACAGTTTTCCACATATTCAAGCCAACCATTAATTTATCAAATATATATAAAAAAATATATAAATAGATAAGTATAAAAAATAAAATAAATATGGATACAAGTGGAGTCAATATAATACACTCTGTAAGAAGTCGGAAGGGTTACAAATTATAACAAAAAAGGAATCACGATAAAATCAATAAGCAAAACGTAACCATAGGTTAATTAAATATCCAAATATATATGCATAAAGATTTGAACTCTAACTTAACACTTTAGTAATGACAAATAAGCTAAAAGTTCAAACACATATCAAAATCTACTGACATATTGTCTGTCCCGGTGATTTATATTCGTAGTCAATGAAAAAAAATAAATAAATAAATAAATAAAATAAAATAAAATAAAATAGATTTTAAAGTCAGGCAGTCTAGAAGTGAAAATGTATATCTATGGAATAATCCTATAAGGATCTTACAGGGCAAATAATATATATAGAATTTGTATGGAAACCTTTTTTTCATTAGTTTGAATAAGGAATATCTAATTTAACATAATTACATTCATTTACAATAATGCAGATTTCCAACATGAAACTAATATATTGTTCAATTTTGGTACTATTTTTTTTCCAGACATTCTTCTCGTGTGGGTAGAGTATTAAAACAAAAAATACACAATTCATGCAAAAGTCGTATTTATTACAGCAAGTAACGTAACTCTTAGCTGGCTGGGAGCAATCTCCTGCCAGGTGATGAGGTCATCAGTCCTGAAGGTGCATGGCACATTTGCCCATTCATCATTGTTCCTTTTAACCTCAATAATCTGCTTGCACAGGCTTCATCTGTGTGTGTCGTCTCGTGCTTGCAAAGCAGGTTGACTGGAGAGAGGAATGCTTAGCTCATGAACTTCACATGTGGTTCATGGGTCACGATGACATGACATAGCCATAACCTATTCTTATCCATGTGTGCAATGCAACTTTAGTTAAGGACTTGCAATCGTTTTAAAATTAATGAACAAAATAAGCAAATAGAATTTCTATAACATCAAAATGAATGAATTTTTTCTGAACCTCATAGACAATTAGTCAATAATTCAGCTTATGACATTGGTAAACGGACATTTAGAAGTATCAAGCCATGGATATGAAATATTTACTTGCAAGCATGAGTCGATTACAATTCAAATAAATCACATTCATGGGAAAATGGCACATTTTCTTGAAAAACCCAAGTTTATATAGAAATTAGTTACATAGTGGGTTCTTTCGTTGCATCTCCTGCCTATTAATAAAGTTCTAAAAATTAACCTCAGAGGATGCGCGCGAGAAATTTGAATATGAAACTTTGTTAGGGGCACATTGGATCGGATTTTATCACAACTTAATTTCAGTAAGCATAGAGAAATACAGAATCATGATTAATATTCTCTTTGACTCTTATGTTGCCTGGCAATCTTACAAACAGCTCCGTTTCACACTTCTTTGTCTAGTAACTTATTACCAGTAATATCAAATTTTCTTTGGGATTCGTATTGATATCTGTTTATTTTTTATAATTATGGATATTTTTACAGTCATCATAGACCTGGATAGGTTCACTCATTGTTAATGCCATGGATAAAAAAGTTTGTACAGCTGACTCTTTTGAATTCCATAAAATATCAGCGAATTCATGTGGGTTAAGTCTGGTTCTTAATGGCTTTCTCCCTCCCATATTTGATGTTGTCTGAATTTACTTTGCCCTTGTGACAAGGTTACAGTATCCTGCAGTACGAGAGTTTCACATCGCAACTTCAAAAAACCGTTCGTCGCTGCGGACGACGGCAGTCAAGTAACAACTGCCTACAATGTGAAAGGAATAAGCACCATCATAAGTGAACAAGCTTATCTCGTGGACTTCTTCGACCAACACCCGTATCCCGTCGTTAATCTCGTTTTAATGCGGAATGCTCCAGCGGCTGTCGGAAGTCGACTACAAAAGGGGCATACTTCCGACAATTACGACCAGAAGGATATTCAACTCTACGTTGCTGGCGAAGTACTCGTGCAGGGGATGATTTTATTCATCGCGAACGTATTCGTGTGGCTTAGGATGCAGAGAACAAGTATGAGCGCAAAATAGATCGTTGGACCGCCCCCAGGTAATTTTCCCCTTGTTTTAACCATTTGGAATTGGCCATTTCATTTGGCTATAGGTGGTTGTCTGGAACTGTGTAATGGACGAAAAGTTGTTCGAACGCTAGTTAAATGTGTTGTAGTATAACCTCAGTCATGTATCCTATATATAAAGTATCATGTATCCTATATATAAATGATCATAAATAACAGTCGAAATATATCTTTGCATGTACGCGCTAGGAATCTATTATATAAATGATCATAAATAACAGAATCGAAATATATCTTTGCGTGTACGCACTAGGAATCTATTTAAAGTGCACCTAGATTAATCACTTAGAATAGTCGTTTATGTGAATCAGTTGTATTAAGTGCACATATATTAATCATAATATAGAATCCATATACATATGTATATAAGGATAAATGCCACGAAGGAAAAATAAACGAAGGAGTCTGCGAGATCTTTCGGCTGAAAAGCCCTTTACTGAAGCAGCTACTGAGTAGCTGCTTCAGTAAAGGGCTTTCAGCCGAAAGATCTCGCAGACTCCTTCGTTTATTTTTCCTTCGTGGCATTTATCTTTATTTGTTTATGGATTTATCACGTTCCTAACTTTCGTGATTCTGTTTATACATATGTATAAATAAATCAGGTAGCCTATAATCAATCTGTTACCTTTTATCTTTCCAATAACTGCAGATATATAACAGTTAGCATAAAAATCAACGAAACAATAAGCATTAACATTAATAATTTTTATCGATTCATATATGAATTTTTATCAGTTACAATATGATTTTTATCATGTTAATCTTTATCCTATGCAATTATCAGAGTACATTAGTATTTTCTGTAGCATATGTATCTTAAAGAGATTAAGTGAAAAACTGTATCAGTATATATCACGTGATCACTATTATTTACGAATATCATCATATGCATATTATGTCTTATATCTTATTACTTGAATCTGTATTTGTGTACACCATGAATTTTTGTTTTACTTATAAGTATTTTCTATATATCTATATATATTCACATAGTGCCTGTATCACACTCCTATAAGTCAAATGCAAGTCAAGCTTGAGTAATATTCAGTGGTTGGTTTTGTAGCTGACCGAGCTTTTATGTAAGTGATTACATAATAAAAATATGGAATGTTATTCCATATATATAAAAAACTAAAACTAAGAAGTCAACCTGATTGCTTGCAGGAATGTGATCAGACCAGAGACGATAAAGATGACATATACAATAAAGTAGGCTAAGTTGACATGCCGTCACCTGTGGTCATTCATTTGTTTTGAAACATTAGTCCAAGCTTCCTGCTTGAGACAACTACCGAGACCTATAATTCAAACGGCCTACGTGATTTCTAATGTGTCTCATTTGTATGTATGTTCATATGTTCGAGCTACTGTCTGCTTCCTTTATGACTTGTAACCAATATGGTAGTGGGAACAGAGTGGAATTAGCCATCATCATTGGCAGAAGCGATCAAGCCTTCGTCTTTGGCAGACCTGTACAATCCTATATTCATCATGTAATCTCAGAGAATAGAACTATTTTTTATACTTCGTGTTTTCTACTAGAAACCTCACATCAGAAAAGATATCATCATGAGTTTAACACATCGTTGTCATAACCACTTCGTAAGTGATCTACAAACCCCAAGACACTCCAATGAGTATGGAAGTGCATAACCAACCGACTTAGCGTAAGATTATCGCAAGTCTAACATTACCTCACAGGCTAGTTATATAAGCAACAGCCATAATATATATAATATATATATATATATATATATATATATATATATATATATATATATATATATATATATATATATATATATATGTATATATATATATATAAAGTGAATTTAGATATTAAAGGACATTTGTAGCTTGAATTGATATATAAATGGATCACGGTTCGATGTGATAATTATTCATAACAAAAAGGCTACGTGCTGTCAAACGCTCGAATTGGCTAACATGGTAGAAGGGGTTCCATATCGATTCTAATTACGAAAGCACCGAGATCGAGGGTGATTTGTAAGGTCAGAATCGATATGAACTTATAGCGTCTCTGTTGGCCGATTGGATAGCGTGTCACTGACTGTCCTGATTTCGTCCCCGTCCACTTGGACGGTGGTTCGATCCCATGGGGGGACGAAATTATTATCAACTAAAAAATTCCCCATCTGTTGTTGAAGGTTTACGTTAACAATTCATCTGAATAATTCATAGGTGTGTGTCTATCATTTGATTATTATTTTCAGTGTGCCCCATTTTAACATTGGTGTTCATTTGGGATTCGAATGCTTCTGGTTTTGTAACTTAAGATTATTATATAGTAAAATCTCTATTGCTAATACAGCTGTAAGTTCACCCTTTGCTAATAAAGGATAAAAAAACTGTCCTTCCACCGTCTTCAGACAGTGGCGTTGATTATGACTTATCATATCTCGGAAGAGGCAGCGAGCACGTTTGTTTTGAAAGTCAGCTAGGAACTCAACTCTTGACAAGGACGCATCAGGTGAGGTACTGTGGCCTCAGTATCGCAGCTCAAATGAAGTGGTTCTACTACTGGAGTTCTGGAATAATGGATGCTGTATAGTACATATCGACTGCAGTTTTCCATAGATCTGGACTGAACGTGCTGGCCAAAGGTAGAAGTCCTCCTTCCACTTATCTGCAGCTATAATTGTGAAAGCAAAGAAGGGTTACACTACCCTCTGGAATGATGGAGAGGATATACAAACAGAAGGGAAGGGCGGCTTGGTTTTTTTGCAGTTAGGAACCCCATATCTTTATATGGGAGAATTAACTGGTTAGGTTGGGGCATCCTGTAAGACGTGAACTATTTATATCTATGCAACTCATACATACATGTGTGTGTCAATATCGTCCACAGGAGAAACAAGAGCTTTATTTTAACTAAGGAAAATGAGCATTACAAAAATTCATAAACACTTTCCCACTAGGAAAAAAATGAAATTAACATAATTGTCAAAGTAAAAATTAGGTTGTTTAAATCATAAACAAAAGGTCAAATCAGCAATTCACAGGTTGAAAGAGAGAACTATTCAACGATTTGGTAAATGGTCATTTAAACTTTTCTCTGAATTTGTACTGTTGGGAAACAATATGAAGGAATAAAGGGTCCAATTTATATATGCCCTGACTTATATTAAAGTTATTTTGTTTGCTAAAACATATGCAAGCTGTTTCTAACAAATTTCTTGCAATCATAATCTTTTTCTTTGGCAATAATGTCTCTGTTTTGTTCCAAAGGATAGGACAGCCACAATTTTGTACATGTAAGTTCACAGCACTGTTTGGAGAATTTGTTCTTACACAATATCGATGCTGGGAAATTCTCTTATCGATATCTTTTCCTGTTTGTCCCAGGTAGAATTTGCCACATTCACAAGGTATTTTGTAAACCACGCCTTCTTCTTGTTTGGGGCTGTTGCAAATAACTGTCTTTCCTATTGTGTTGGAGTAAGAAAATACTACTTTAAAGTTTAATAATCTCAAAGGATAAACAATATCACTGAATGAAGGGTGGAATGGGAGAACTAGAGTACTACTCATATCGTATTCCTTTTTGGTGTTTGTTCTATAATGAGTTTGTATAGCTAAGAATAAACATTCCTCTATTTCCCTGATCGAAAAGTTGTTTTTCATGCCAAATCTCGTGATAATACTAATCTCCTCGTCTAAATATTCAGGGCTAACTAGTCTAAGTTCTCTAAAAAAGTGACATCTCAAAGCCATGTACTTCACATTGCGTGTATGGGTC
>NC_061098.1:36173145-36182656 GCF_015104395.2 Macrobrachium nipponense | reverse complement strand
TATATATGTGTGTGTGTGTGTGTGTGTGTGTGTGTGTGTGTGTGTGTGTGTGTGTTAAGGGGTAAAAGACCCCATTTAACTAAAAGGAGAGAAATGATAGGGAAACCTACCTGGTTTGTTCCCATTACCTGCCATCCCTGTATCTAGCTGAATAATCATTAGTCTTGGGTGAATTCTAACCCCTGACATACAAAACTATAATCTTTATTTTCCAAATAGCTAACATAAAAAATGGACTCAAATTAATTAGATTAAATCCCACAGAAATAATTAAATCATCATTACTATTCCACAAAACGCTTCAGGTATGTAATTATCCCCTTTATCCTCATTTGTCATATAAAAGTCTAGAGAATTCATTTTTAAGTAGCAACAAACAGAATCCATCTGAAAGAAGGAGACCATAATTATCAGACAATGAATTGTTAAAGTTTATCAGTAATATTGACTGTCACATGACACTTCCCTTCTCAATCCTCTGAAATAAATGTCACTGTTCTACGTGTTCTAACAGCCATATAGACATACACATGATACTGAACACACGAATGCACGCACGCTAGTCTATTCTTTGCATTTCCATTTCCCATTTACATGTCCTATTTAATGCACTGACGTCACAGACCTTTGATTCCGAACTAATTTCAGGTTATTTGCGCGCTCGCAATCTCACCAATGCGTAAGCTTGTCTCGGCTGTTCTAATATTTGTAAGCTTCTATAAACAATTGACAATGTTTTTTCGCATTCCAATCTTGTTCATGTAACTTGTTATCTACCTGATTTTCACTTATTATAAATTTTTTCAAGTGCCGTTAACATATATATATATATATATATATATATATATATATATATATATATATATATATATATATATATATATATATATATATGACAAGTGAGGATAAATGGGATATTACATACCTGAAGCTTTTGTGGAATAGTAATGATGATTTAATTATTTTCTGTGGGATTTAATCTAATTAATTTGAGTCCATTTTTATGTTAGCTATTTGGAAAATAAAGATTATAGTTTTGTATGTCAGGGGTTTGAATTCACCCAAGACTAATGATTATTCAGCTAGATACAGGGATGCTTGAGAGATGGTCGGCTCCCTAAATAATAATGATAATAAAAATAATAGGTATTATGACGCAAGGTTGTATTAAAAGGACATTGCTTATATATATATATATATATATATATATATATATATATATATATATATATATATATATATTATATATTATATATATATATATATATAAGCAATGTCCTTTTAATACAACCTTGCGTCATAATACCTATTATTTTTATTATCATTATTATTTAGGGAGAAGCATACTTTATTAAAAGTAATGGCTACTTTAGCAGCATTACGTACACTTGTAGAGATTCTTCTCCATTTTCCGAATAGCAGTTTTTTCCGTGCTACTTAAACAGGCTAGAAGAGCGCCTATAGAGGTCATAATCAAATACAGTATCAAAATCGGTGTATATATTTGAATTTTACAGACAAACTATGATATCATAGTCGTCAAAGTCATTAACGATATTCTCTCTCTCTCTCTTTCTTGAAGCGAGCTTTCGTCTGGAGCTGCCAGACATACTCTAGGCTAGCTGAGAAGCTGAGGGTGGATTTGCTTTTGGTGTTGTTGTTATTGTTGTTGAAGATTAAGCCGGCCTTGTGCTGGCGCGGGCTCTTGCTCCTAGAGCAGCCCATAACGCTTTTGGTGTAGTGTCCGTCCTTCTTATATTGGGGGCGTCAGCAGGGGGTCTGCCCCATGCTGATCTCCTATTGGCTAGGCCGCTAGGGGAAGTAGATCTTTTTTTTCATTGGTGGGTTGAGCCAGGTCTCAAGCCACTTTCGCCGAGTCGATGTTGCGAAGCTGCAGGCTCTGCAGCTGTCTAGACTTCCTGAGCTGTGTGATAAACGGTTGGAGGTTGCGTTACGCTGCGGGACGTCACAGCTAATATGATCGTCGTTGCCTGTAGGAGTATCTCGTTCGGGGGCGTTTTCTTCCGTGGAGTTGTCGTGGTCGGTGGTGTTATTGTTGGTGGCAGGTCTTTTCATAATCGTGGGGAGGAGAAATTCTTCCTGTGTCGTATTCAGTGTTGGTTTTATTTGCTGGATGAGAAGCGCCTCCAGCAGGCGTAACCGACGGGCATCAAGGGCCATCCCAATGATCTTAGTATTCTGGATGATCACATCCCGGGAGATGGGCTCTTGATGTTTGGTACGGGCGTGGTTTTTAATAGCCCCCCTCTTGGGCGTGGCGGGAGAGTCTAGACAGGTGCATGCTAGTTATACCAACGTAGGCGCCGCTGCAACCGCGGACTGGGCATGTGTATTGGTATACCATACATCTGCTTCATGGGGTCTGGTACCTGTGGGGAGGGGTTATTTTCCATAATTATTGGTCGCGCTTCCTAATTATGAATTGTGGCATGACTTCCCTAATTTTGAATCATAGGAACTTTAGACGTTTAAACTAGGTGTAATGCTTATCTATTAGTTATTTTATACATTATCTTATTTATTCTATATTTTTTATTTATTTCATCACATTTCTTTATTTTAGTTTTATTCTTTATGTCTCAATTTCCTTTTCTGTACAGGATTGCTTTCCCTATGGGGGTACTTTGTCTTTTAATAATAATAATAATAATAGTATACTTTCACCATTTTGCCAACAAATAGTGATCCTTTCATATGGACACTCGCCTCTCTCTCGCTCTCTCCCAGCAAATCTGACGCATGCATCTGCTTTGTATCACACTCTGCCGCACCTCGTGTATTTCCAGGTGTCCAAAACGCCAGTATGGGCCAAACACCGCAGATTAATCTGAAGCCTTCATACCTAGGCCTCTGAGGTGTTTTAAGTGTCAGAAAATGAGTGCTTGTCCCACCATGTCTGCGGAATATGCAGCCAATGACACAACACTGATGTATGCCTAAACAGGATTTAAAGCTAAGGGCCACACTGTAGCGCGATGCCCAAACTGCAGACAGCAACACCATGTATGGTTTAAGGGATGTCCTGCAAGACTGGAGAAGATAGGGAAGATGAAAGGCATCCCTCCTCCACCAGCAAGACTTCAAGAGTGTCAGCCATCACTGCCCAGAAGACCTCCAATCAACCCCAGATTCAACACAAGAACGAGTCTGCCTCTTGCACCTCAAAGTCCTCAACTTTCCTGTTCTCAACCTCCTCTAACCCAGAACCACACTCCCGACCTCTCACCATATCCTTACCCACATATTCACGCTCCCCGACCTCCTCCAACTCATAAGAACACTACTCCGACCCATAAAAGGTCACTCCTACGACCCCTAAAAGGTCATCCCTCCGACCCATAAAAGGTCACCCTTCCGATCCCTAAAAGGTTACTCCTCCGACCCCTACAAAATCACTCCTCCGACCCCTAAGTCCGCTCCTCCAACCCCAAATATCATCTCGACCGCTAAGGTGATTCCCTCAATCCCTACACCGAAATTACTTCCTGTTTTGCTTGTGGAAGCAGGAACTCAGACTGAAGTATCGCCAGTACAAACGATGGACATTGAAATCCAGACTGAAGAACTGCATTTGTGTTCCAATAGATCTACTCAAACGGAGGCCATTCTCGTTGGGAAGACATAGAAGATAAGCTCCTTCTCACCTTCCAAAAGCTTGGAGCCTATAATAAGCAAGTATAATGGAAATCAACACACTGATTAACGACCTCTTCAATGACGCCAAAAAATACGAGATTGAACTCCTAGATGAACTCTTCGGAGAACAGTATCGGTTCAAAACAACCACTAATTAGTTGTTAACTATTTGGTTGGCAACTATCCACTTTTCCTACTGCTAAACAACCTTTTCTCCTCCATTTTCGGCCGCCTCACGTCTAACGAGCGAAACTCTTCAACTACCGCTTTAACTACCACTTAAGCTTTTACTAATTTCGGTGGTGCTGTCTCTAAAAATTTATATATATTCGTTTTTCTTTCACCGTTCTCCACCACTAACGATCGGTGCTTTTTTTACTTTCCTCGAGTAAATGGAAAATGGTATTTCAATTTCATAAGATTTGTGGTTTTTTTCCGATTTTCTCTAACGATAATTGTTTCCATTTCCTTAGTGGTCATCTCCGACTCGCCAGTACTCGTTCTTTTTCACCTACTGACTGACAGGTGCCTTAGGACTAGAAGAGGTTTGTATCTCCGCCTGCTAACATTTCATTTCACTTTTTCAGGCATTTCATCTCATTTTTCATATCCATATAATTAAAATAAAGGTGCATATTCACACCCCTAAATGCCCCTTACGGACTGCTCTATGAGCAAGAGCCCGTGCTGGCATAAGACCAGCTTAATAAAAATCTACAACAAGGCACTGTCTCAGTCACGGGACGAAAGTCATCTCCAGCAAAGGAGAGATGGCTCTTAATTAACCCCCGCACCGCCACACCCCCTTTGTCCTCCTGGCCTCTCACAGCCACGTGCCGAGTGTTATTTGAACCCTATGCCCTCCAAGGGGCTCTTTGGAATCCCAGCGGTGCCCTTAGAAGCGGAGACAGGCGTCTATAGCCAAGAAGTCAGTACACGAGCAACGTGGCAGTCTTTTCCTTTGCGTTTTCATTCCTGTCGTTGGATGTCTATGTATCATTCCCTCCCTTGCAGTACCGTAACAGAATAGAGTAATACGACCATCTCTCGATTTTGAGGGAATTTGGAGTATGAGACTTATATTCATTTGCAACTTAGGAGGTAAGGCTTCCTCACTGCACTTGATCCCTTACTTTGTGTGACGCACTTGTATTTATACCACCACCTTGCCTCGTTCCAGATATCAGCATCACTCATTCCTGACTGTGGAGAGATGGAAATTCTCACTTTATACGCTCCGGGTTTTCCCTTCAAGCTTACAAGTTCATTCCAAGTGTCGGCAAATCTGACCACGTGACCTCAGTCTTCAATCAACCTGAACACATCAATTCATTAGGACCATGAGAGTCCTTGCATCCTTCAGGTGCCGTTCAAGACACTGATTAATATTTCTGTAAACATATTCCCTTTAAATTTGATCCATAGAGTTTATCTTACATTTTCCCTTGAAATCTACTCTCGGCCTAAGCCGTAAATTCTGAATGTGAACTGGACCTCATCCAGGACTCCTTTTGAGGAAGATAGATGAGCTTAACCCCTGTGCAAGAGAATAGAGGCCAAGATTCATATTTCATAATAATAATAATAATAATAATAATAATGTTATACACCAAAAACTATGGCCGAAAATTTAATTTTGGAAACCATTTGAAGTCTAAACGTAAAGACGTTCAAGTGACGCGTATTATGGTAGTGTGAACCTTCGCACAATAATTAAGTCAAAATAAGAATGGAAATTCATTGCCTGAAAACATATTGAGACAGTATTTCCGTGGAAAATCTCAGATACGATCCTTTAACTTATGTTGAAACTGAAATTATTCTCTCTCTCTCTCTCTCTCTCTCGTCTCTCTCGTCTCTCTCTCTCTCTCTCTCTCACCATTTAAATTACGATACAATATCTTATTCTCGATATTCCGGATAATCATTTTCCCCAGAAAGTGTTTTTTGAGGTGGGTGGATTTTAAGGAAGTGGTTTGAGAGGGGGGGAGGTGGGGGGGAGGGACAGACCACGGAGATATCAAGGGGTTCTTGCAAAGACACTCATTCGAGCGGAAAGATAATTATGCTTAGCTGTGATTTCTCTTTGAGTCGAGACTTATTGGTATTTATCAGCGATTACAAGATTCATCTTATTGCTCTTTGATGTGAACTTTCTCCTCCAATACATAAGAAGAATAACGCACTAAGAATGACTAAGAAATACATTGATATTTAGAAGTATAGATACAAGGTCAGTTAGGTGTGTCTGAAAGTTCATTGTTTTATTGGTCGACTGACCTGGCAACGTAATTTAAAGACGAACTAAAAGCATCAGGTGACCGCAAACCTCCGCTAAGGCTGAGAAAATCATCCTCGACCCAAACATCCCAATCAGTGGTCCCTTATCTAGGTGAGATCACCACCAAAATTTGATCAATTGTTACCAGGAAAGAGGTCAATTTAGGTTTCAAATTTTAATCAAGATCCACGTGGAGGATTTTGCGTATTCGTCTTGATAAACAAATAAAAAAAATCTTATTGTATTTGGTGGAGGGAATACATAAGTAATTAACGTTGAGTTTGGTTTATTTTCACATGCTAAATTCTATCAATTTCAATTTGCAGAGTTTGATAAATAGGTGAAATCTCGGCTATTTAGCAGTAATAGGGAACGTTATGGGATGAGAGAGGTGCAGTTGCTGACAGCTATAAGAATGGCATGAAATAGTCGTATCACCCTGGAAAGAAATATCTTCAAGACTGTTTAACAATTTCTTGTTTGTTTGTTTTGGAAAACATAGGAGTCAAGAGGAAGCTTTACAAAAGCCAATTTTTCATCATCTCCCACTCCATCAATCCCTCTTGATCTAAAAGAATCCCCACCATTACCACGTCCACCACCTACATGGAATAACCCCTTCCATCTCACACGAAGCACCAATACATAACCCATCCCTCATGACTTCCGGCTTTCTCCATGATGCAAAGGGCTGCAGTGCAATAGCCAAAGCAACACAGGCGTCCTTGAAACAGATTTCAGAGTAAGTGTTTGGGGTGACTATCTTTACGGAACTGGTGACGCTGGCTCCTCTCACGACATGTCAAACAGATACGGCAATCAGCAATTGTGATGACAGTGTTTTCCTGTTGGAATATGTGAGTGCGTCGTTTGCAGGCTGTAGTAATATTCCCCATCTCTCTCTCTCTCTCTCTCTCTCTCTCTCTCTCTCACTCTCAATAGAGCAGAAAATATTAAGGCTCTTAGATTGAATTATAGCTTTACATATATGAGAAATAAAGATTAAAATGGTGAAAAGGCCTTAAGCAAATCATAGTTTATAAATGGTTTGATCATGTGGGAAGAGGGTGAGAATGGAGACGACGGTTGAGTGAAATGTATAGTGTGTTGCTGATTAGCTTTGTGTAAATGCATGTCCTGTTTTTTTTCTATAAAGAAGTCATCTCCTGCTAGAATATCTATTTATCTGATATATACTATATATATCTATCTATATATATATATATATATATATATATATATATATATATATATATATATATATATATATATATATATATATATATATATATATTATATATATATATATATATATATATATATATATATATATATATATATATAAAGGAAATGGACTCATGAGGAAATGCTTCACAGAAATAAATCATCTACTCACATCAGGGCCAAACCCTGGTCTTTTAAGTGAGAGTCAGGGTCGGTAGGTGCTTGCACTGGAAAAACCTCAGGTAGAGAGTAATAAGTTCCAACTTCTTTTATGACTTATGTGGAGGAATTGCTAACACCCAAAACTCTCACTAGAAAGATGAGTCAAAAATTTATTTATGTGACACATTTTCTCTGTATATATTATATATATATATATATATATATATATATATATATATATATATATATATATATATATATATATATATATATATATATATATATATATATATATATAAATATATAAATATATATATATATATAAATATATATATATATATATATATATATATATATATATATATATATATATATATATATATATATATATATATATATATAATACATATATAAACATATATATATATTATATATATATATATATATATATATATATATATATATATATATATATATATATATATATATTCTAACAGGGGACGAATTCATAGGAAAAACAAGACTAAAAATGCACCACATACATTTACATAAGACTCATCAGCAAAACATTGAATCCCAACACAAGCATAGCACCACTCACTTTATTTCTATTTTCCTATATATATATATATATATATATATATATATATTATATATATATATATATATATATATAATATATATAGATATATATATATATATATATATATATACTATATATATATATATATATATATATATATATATATATATATATATATATATATATATATATATATATATATATATATATATATATATATATATATATATATATATATATATATATATATCTCTATGTGTGTGTGGGTGTGTGTGTGTGTAACTATGCAAGCGCAGAAGTAAGCTGGTTTCCAAAGGGCCCTATTTCAGCCATTCGCATAAAAATACCTGACTTATACGGGTCTATAATGAATGTCTTCATTAACACCCGAGACATGTTCCCTTCACGATAAGGGTCGTAAACCATTTTTACCTCTGACAGGGACCCTTGACCCTATGACCTTGTTGGAGGAATTTTAACACTCTATTAGAGGATAGACTTGCTTGTTTTCCTATTGTGTGTTGTTTGCAAAAAAAAAAAAAAAAAAAAAAAAAAGTTAAGGTTCATTAGTTTTATTTTGTGCCTTGTTTTTGCATTGCAAGATTATGATAAATCATATTTGTTAAATAAAACTACTTTATTGCCTAAACATATCAGATATTTAACTTGATAAATATACTGATAAAATTATTTATTAATCAATTAATATCTAAATATTCTGGGTTCAACTTAAGAAGTTAAATCTTAGCATATTTAAATAGATTTCATATTTATATAGAATTTTGACATTATATCATTAACCATTTGACAAAATTTAAAAGAAAAATTGCAAAAAATGATTGAAATGAAATCTAGATAACAACAACTGACTGGAATGTTTGGGAGATGTAACTGAATTTGTTACCAAAACATTTTAGGGTAAAACTCATCGACGCCTTGCTTCAAATTACCGACGCTTACCTCCTCGAGCGAGACAGAAAAGAACCAGCTGACCATCAGAGAAAAACCTAATGAAGGACCCGAAGGAACAGTAAAAAGCATCTTTCGAAAAATGAGAAAGAAAAACAACCTTGGTTAAAACAGGCTTCTTCTCGGGGGAGTTATTTTACCCACAATAAAATCGTGTCATAATAACGGTAATTCATCCTCAGATTTATATCAGATAAAAGATAAAAATATTCATATCCGATAAAAGAAAAAAAGCAAAAGGCAATTTATTCATTGATGACGTAAATTTATGAGGTATTGCAGCCGTTCATATCAGACAGAATAAACCCAGCAAATGTTTTACATCCGCGAGATGGATTGTCGTAACAGACTTTCACCTGTAAGATAAGAGTGGTTGTGATAAAGTTAGAGGAATACTTGTATGATAAGATTGTTCAGTGATAACTGTGTGATAAGTTGTTTGGTAACACTGTCATTAGCTGTTAATAAATTGTCATATTCAATTAGTTAGGAGCTTATTAAATATTCAGTTTGTCGCCAATTCAAAGACAAAAAAGGGTTTACCCACACATACATACATACATATATATATATATATATATATATATATATATATATATATATATACATATATATATATATATATATATATATAT
>NC_061098.1:36165645-36168145 GCF_015104395.2 Macrobrachium nipponense | reverse complement strand
TATATATATACTAGATATACTATATTATATTATAATATATATATATAATATATATATAATAAGAATATAATAATATATATATAATAATAATTATATTAATAATAATATATAATATATATTATATATATATAGTATATATATATAGTATTATATATATATATATATAGTATAATTTTATATATATATATTTATTATAATATATTATATATATAGAATATATAATTTACTATATATACTATATTATATATATATATTAATATATTAATATATAATTTAATTTATATATATTATATATATATATTATATATAGAGATATAATATATAATATATAATAAATATATATATATATATATATCTTACCGTACATACATACTACATACATACAAATACATATATATATATATATATATATATATATATATATATATATATATATATATATATATATATATATATATATATATATATATATACATACATACATACATACATACATATCATATAGTATATATATATATATATATGTATATATATATATATATATATATATATATATATATATATATATGTAATGAGGAGATTTCCCCATTATTCATTTGGTAAACGTGTAACAAATAAATTTCCCAAATCACAAAATACATAATACATGTATAAAATGCATAACCCCCTGCGTTTTTCCCAAGAAATGCTCCATGTAAAGTTACGGAATTTCTCGACATCACAACATTTCATTGACTTGACATGTCCAGAAAGCAAACTCTTACCCATGCTTCTTTCGTGAAATGCTATTGTCAACATTTCAGATAAATTGCCCTAAAATTCTGATCAATCATCATCAGAAGGAAAAGGAACAGCAGAGCGCCTTGTCAGCAGAAAAATCCACCTGCGGACGTATGCTCAAACTGCGGCACAAAAAAATGTCCAGTCAGACACACAAGTTTGGAAAACTCATGATTCTATAGAAAAAGGTCTAACTGACACATTTCACAAAATTAACTCCAGGATATGACTAATGTGTTCAAAACATTTGTCTAGAAGACTTAACTCTCACCATGACATTGCCCAATTATATGGCTCCAGAATAATACACTTGTGAACATAAAAAATGCAAACATCTCCATAGGACTACAATGCAGTAATGCCACTCGCCTCTAAATAGTCACAAAACCAAAGAGAAAGAACCACAGAAATCTTCTCTTGCTCGAAAAAACTCCATAACCACACAAAAAAAGGTCACCCGCCCAAGATTAATTCCATCTCCATACATAAATATGTGACACCATATTAATAATAACACCACTCTGGTTATAAAAATATTTCCTCCATTTGATTAATAACCAACCCCATATTATTCCCTCTTATTTCTCTGGTAGCCATATGTTAATAAAAAATCACCACTCCAGGAATAAAGAATAATCACCTCTATTTCGGCAAATAAAAAATATTTCCCTCTATTTCCCCAATACTCTATGTGGAATAAAACAAGGCTCCAAAAAATATATCTCCAAAAAGGATAATAAAAAAAATAAAAAAAAATGAAATCCTATCTCCAAAAAAATTGTGCACCTCAAGGCATCTAGCTCACACACTCACAAATATTGCCCCATAATCTCCAAAAATGTGTCTGCATTTGCAACAAAGATGGCTGCAAAACAATTGAACTAAACATAGCTCTCATCACCATTGGCCAAATATCAAAAAAATGGCCAAAAATATATCTCCAATATATTATATCTCAAATTATAACTCCAAATAATATATCTCAATTCTCCAGGGAATAACTCAATGTTATAGTCAAAAACTATAAAAAACTCTCCGTTTAGCATAACTGCTAAAAAAATGGGCAAAAACTCTGCAAATAAAAACTGTCTAGAAAATTCTAGAAAAAATCACCAATGTGCCACAACTCATTATAACAGAACTCCCAATACAAAGGGTCTTAGCCAAGACTTCTTCATATGCACTACGACATAGGCCACTAGAAAACTTAACCAAGTTTCCTATCTCTCACAAAGTTGTCACAAATACAACAAAGGTATTGTGCAAGAAACTCACAATTTCTGGAACAAATATCCAGATGAAAAATGTAGTACCACTACATATGCATTCAAAACCATGCAAGAATTCTCCCGTATATTCCTCTACAGCATCAAATAGCTGAAACACAAACACGTTCCCGAACAATGACTCTAAGTCACGAACTGAGATATTAAAAAAAAGTATATTCACCCACTGGAGAGAAAAAACAAATTCAAATTCACCCATGATGAAAAAAAACTTGTGTCAGCAATGGCTAACTTCCAAAAAAGAGAAAAGAAAAAATCAACGGCACTGTTAACTATCTCTCGTAACTCACTAGATGTCAAGCATTATCTGCTGAACTCATAAAAAAAAAAAGAAAAAAAAACTAAAATAATGTGTTGTTAGTTTGTCTCCCAAATTCAAAAAGATTTCACCACCCTTGATAGCATTACAACACCCACGTATTAGTACATAAAAA
>NC_061098.1:36153145-36160645 GCF_015104395.2 Macrobrachium nipponense | reverse complement strand
GACCAGGATCCCTCACTATTTCAAATTTTAGCAAAGAATGAAGTACAAACAGTTAATATTGAATGCAGTAGAGATAACTTGTCTTAATAGTAATCGCTCAGTTTCTAATAGTTCGTCATTCATTGCTTTATACATAACCAGCAACATAATGCTAAAAACACACAATACGTTGCCGATGGTAATAAAGAGAAGGATCCTAATTATTACAAAAAAGAAATAGAAACAGTAGCCCTTTCAGAATCAAACAAGCAAACTCGGTTACTGTGTTACCTAGTCAAGCGGTCAAGGTTAGTTAAATCTGCCGAGTTTTCAAAGCAAAGCAAATTCCACACAATAAGCGACTCTAGCAGAGTGGGAAAAGCGATGTTGGATCATACATGCCAAATACCTTTTTGAATTGAAAAGGAATTTCCTTATGCAGCACACGACCGTATCAAGTAATCAGAGCAGGTTCTCGTTTCTTTTTAATACATAAGTTATTATAAGTAGTGGTGAATTAAGCCCAACTGTACGTGCCGTAAAAATTAGAATATCTAGTTTTATTTCTTTAGTACACGTAATATCCTGTATTTACGGACTCACCGTCTGTTGTTCGAACTTCCCTAATGAGAAGTCCGGACAAGCGAGCGCTTACAGATACCTCTATAGTTATAAAAACATTGATCTGTATGTAGTGTAATTGTAAGATCCATCTAGGGGAATACAAAATATTATCTTACATCCTGCAAAATAAGGCGTGTTTATCAAAGGAAAAATCCTATAAACCTTCAAACATATTAAAATCAGTTTGAAAAAAAAAAAAAAAAAAAAAAAAAAAAAAAAAAAAGAGACAATTAATCAAATAATAACTTATATAAAGGAACTATACATTTGTCTCATAAATCGTAACATTGTTCAAATGACCCAACAGAATTCTCCACAACCACAGTCGTAGTTTGCACGCAAAATCTCGAGAAGCATGCACCCTCGAATGTCTTAGTGCGTGTAAAAGACTTTGCTGGGAAATGAAATTTTAATCCTTCCCGACACTCTGAAATATAACGATTTCCGTGAACAAAGCCCTAGACACGGTTGACTCGCAGCAACAAGTTAAATCTAGTGATCCACAAACTTATAAATATCGTGGATACGGAAGTTATAAATAACGCATTTTTTATTGTTGCTAATTTTTAATCCCGCCCAACCAGTCGTAGATGAATCTCTCTGATAATCTATCTAAAGTAATATCTGTAAAGTCATTCAAGCAGAGGTGATTCAGCAGAAATTTTTTTTATCTTTTACCTGAATACCAGCAAGTTTTTCTCCACTAGCGAGTGATCTCTGAGAAAAACGGATGTCATTGAAAACAAAATACGGTCCTAAGGACAAACATAAAGCTATATACGTACCTTCGTATAGAACCCCAATGAAATTTCAAATAGAGATAAATGACGAAGTTGAAAATGTTAGTAATAGGAGTCATTAGGAAATCAAATAAGCCATATAATTTTTCCCTCAAACGTCATGCCATAAAAGATCGGACTTGGTGTATCTGCGTAGATTTCTGTCGCTTAAACAAGGAAACGACTCCCGATAGTTTCCAGTGCCATGTACCGACGATATCTTATCTCTGTTAGGTTAGAATAAATTTTTCACCAGCTTGGACTTACTTAAAGGCTTTTACCTGATACCATTACCTAAGTGATTGTACCTTATATACCGTTTTCAGCACACTCAGGGGACATTATCAATTTTTACGTCTGCCTCCGGCTTACGTTGCGCCCCAATTATAATATAGTGTTTGGAGACTTTTAGGGGATACCCTACATGCCTATTGGTTGGTCTTATAATCTTTTCTAATACCTTAGAAGTACATTCACATAAACTAGAGCTAGTGCTACAGAGACAAAGACAAATAATCTCAGAGTAAAATATCTAAATGTGAGTTTTTAAAAACCGAACATGTTTATCTAGGTTTTATGTGTCTAGTCAAGGTCTTAAAGTAGTCCATGTAAGGTGTCGGCTATTCATAACTTTCCGGTACTATTAACGTGAAAGGGGGATACAGCACTTTTGTGCTGTCGTGGTATTACAATCGTATGTAAATATGTAACTCTTCAATAATGACAGCTCCTTTAACAGATCTTACGAAGAAGAGCGTAGAATTATTATGGTCTAAAAAGCATCAACAGGCGTTCGATATCTTAAAAGCGGAATAATGCAGCTCACCTAACTTGAAAATCCCCGATTTAAATAAGGAACGCCTCAGACCAAGGGGTAAGAAGGGTACTACTTCAGTAATATGATAAACAGTTCTTCCCTATAGCTTTTTATTCACGTAAACTAAAGCCCTCTGAAAGTAAATATGCAGTAATAGGCAAGGAAGGGCTAGGTATCGTTAACTCACTAGTACATTTTAATTTCTTAATCTACGGCTATCTTTTAAGTTCAAATCCTTATTGACCATGTCACTTACCGAGTTTTTTCAAAGGCTTTAATCACAGTCGAAAAGGAACTCGGTGACAAATGATCATGCAGGTCTTTGGAGCCAAGATAAGATATCTACCTGGGAAAGCAATTATCATAGCTGACGCATTATCCCGCAATCCCGCACCATACTACAAAGAACCATTAATTAGACTAAAAGATATAGAAACATCCGTGCCTATTGTTAAAACCGTATCTAAACAAGAAAATTCCTTAACCCAAGAGATCGCGAGCATTGAATATCTGGGTTGGAGCGCAGAACTGTTACAAACTGAACAAAGCAAGTGTCAACAGCGATAAGCAAAACAATAAACACCAAACAATAAACACTTCGAACAAAAACAGGGTCAGCAGCAGCTAAGCAAAAAACAATAAACACTTTGAACGGAAACAGGGTCAGCGGCTAAGCAAACAATAAACACTTCGAGCAGAAACCCTAAAGCAAAAGTATATTTAAAGTATGTGTATCAGAATTATGTAGTCAAATGTAATATTATATGTAGGTCCGTGACGAGGAAAACCCGAAGAACACAGCAGGTGACTAACGACCAGGTAGTAATAATAATCTCTTTCATACCAATCGTCATAAACTGGTTGCATTCCGTCATCCAGGGTTCCCTATTATGTCACAGAAAGCCAAATCACTGTTTTACTGGCCTACGATGCTTACAGATATAAAAAGCACATAACTAATTGTAACACGTGTCATGAAAACAAGGGATACACTAGGATACCTGTCAGTTTAAGAGCCTATCCTGTGCCAAATCAATCCTTGAAAGAATATACGTAGAATTATTAACAGAATTACGAGTCTGACAGAGGGAATAAACACTTCTTCTTATGTCAATAGTTCCTTGACACGTTATATAGAATTAATAGCACTAAAAACAAACACCGCAATTGAGTGCGTTAGGAATATTTATGAGTGCTAAATCAGTAAACATGGAATTCAACAGATGATAATCTGACTCGGGTGGTGTAAATCAATAATAATCTCCATAACACGTTGTGTGAATTCCTATCCATTAAGAAAACCAATACTATATTTTATCACCCAGAGTCAAATCGGTTTGGTAGAATAAGAGATAAATCAGAAAATGTCAATGTCTTACGAGTTACAACTCGTGATATTGGATCCGAACTGGATTATAGCGGTTCTCGCTGTTTTAAATACCTTTATCCAAGGTATATAGAATGCCTTTATCATTCATATCTCGTATCTGTAGAAATGATACCGCAAGTAGCCTTATACGGTACGCCGCTAGAAACACTTTTCCACATATCAAGCCAACCATTAATTTATCAAATATATATAAAAAAATATATAAATATAAATATAAAAAATACAAAAAATAAAATATGGATACAAGTGGAGTCAATATAATACACTCCGTAAGAAGTCGGAAGGGTTACAAAATTATAACAAAAAGGAATCACAATAAATCAATAAGCAAAAATGTAACCATAGGTTAATTTTTCAAATATCCAAATATATATGCGTAAAGATTTGAACTCTAACTTAACGCTTTAGTAATGACAAATAAGCTAAAAGTTCAAACACATATCAAAACCTACTGACATATTGTCTGTCCCGGTGATTTATATTCGTAGTCAATGAAAAAAAAATAAATAATAAATAAATAAAATAATATAAAATAAAAGAGATTTTAAAGTCAGGAAGTCTAGAAGTGAAAATGTATATCTATGCGAATAATCTTATACAGGGCAAATAGTATATATAAAATTTGTATGGAAACCCTTTTCATTAGTTTGAATAAGGAATATCTAATTTAACAGTATTACATTTATTTACAATCATGCAGATTTCCAACATGAAACTAATATTATATTGTTCAATTTTGGTACTGTTTTTTTTTTCAGACATTCTTCTCGTGTGGGTCGAGTATTAAAAAACAAAAAATTTATACTAAAGTCGTATTTATTACAGCAAGTAACGTAACTCTTAGCTGGCTGAGAGCAATCTCCTGCCAAGTGACGACGTCATCATTGCCGTATCAGCATTTGTTCCTTTTAACCTCAATAATCTGCTTACACAGGCTTCATCTGTGTGTCGTCTCTGCTTGCGAAGCAGATTGACTGGAGAAAGGAATGCTTAGCTCATGAACTTCACATGACATACCACATAACCTATTCTTATCCGTGTGTGCAATGCAATTTTAGTTAAGGACTTGCAATCGTTTTAAAATGAATAAACAAAATAAGCAAATAGAATTTCTATAACAACAAAATGAATTAATTTTTTTTCTGAACCTCATAGACAATTAGAGTCAATAATTCAGCTTATGACATGGGTAAACGGACATTTAGAATTATCAAGTTATGGATATGAAATATTTACTTGCAACATTAGCTTATTACAATCCAAGTAAATCACATTCATGGGAAAATGTCACATTTTCTTGAAAAAAAAAAAAACCCAAGTTTATATAGAAATTAGTTACATAGTGGGTTCTTTCGTTGAATCGCCTGCCTATAAATAAAGTTTTAAAAATTAACCTCAGAAGATGCGCGCGAGAAAATTGAATATGAAACTTTTGTTAGGGCACATAGGATCAGATTTTATCACAACTTAATTTCAGTTAGCATAGAGAAAGACAGAATCATGATTAATCTTCTCTTTGACTCTTAAGTTGCCTGGCAATCTTACAAATAGCTCCGTTTTCCACTTCTTTGTCTAGTAATTTACTACCAGTAATATCAAATTTTCTTTGGGATTCGTATTGATATCTGTTTATTTTTTATAATTATGGATATTTTTACAGTCATCATAGACCTGGATAGGTTCACTCATTGTTAATGCCATGGATAAAAAAGTTTGTACAGCTGACTCTTTTGAATTCCAAAATATCAGCGAATCCATGTGGGTTAAGTCTGGTCTAAATGGCTCTCTCCCCTCCCTTGTATTTGGATGTCGTCTGAATTTACTTTGCCCTTGTGACAAGTATAATTTCACTTGCAGGCTGATTAATGGAACCTGTTACAGTATCCTGCAGTACGAGAGTTTCACATCGCAACTTCAAAAAATCGTTCGTTGCTGCGGACGACGGCAGTCAAGTAACAACCGCCTACAATGTGAAAGGAATAAGCACCATCATGGACTTCTTCGACCGACACCGTATCCCGTCGTTAATCTCGTTTTAATGCGGAATGCTCCTGCGGCTGTCGGAAATCGACTACAAAAGGGACATACTTCCGACAATTACGACCCGAAGGATATTCAACTCTACTTTGCTGGCGAAGGACTCGTGCTGGGGATGATTTTATTCATCGCGAACGTATTCGTGTAGCTTAGGATGCAGAGAACAAGTATGAGCGCAAAATAGAACGTTGGACCCGCCCAGGCAAATTTTCCCCTTGTTTTAACCATGTGAAATTGGCCCTTTCATTTGGCTATAGGTGGTTGTCTGGAACTGTGTAATGGACGAAAAGTTGTTCGAACGCTAGTTAAATGTGTGGTAGTATAACCTCGGTCATGTATCCTATATATATAAAGTATCATGTATCATATATATAAATGATCATAAATAACAGAGTCGAAATATATCTTTGCGTGTACGCAATAGGAATCTATTATATAAATGATCATAAATAACAGAATCTAAATATATCTTTGCGTGTACGCAATAGGAATCTATTTAAAGTGCACATATATTAATCATAATTATATGAATCCATATACATATGTATAAACAAATCAGGTAGCCTATAATCAATCTGTTACCTTTTATCTTACCAATATCTGCAGTTATATATGAGTTAGTATATGGATTAATAAATCAGATATATAACAGTTAGCATAAAAATCAACGAATCAATCAGCATAAACATTAATAATTTTATCAATTCATATATGAAATTTTTTATCAGTTAAAATATGATTTTTATCATGTTAATCTTCATTCTATGCAATTATCAGAGTACATTAGTATTTTCTGTAGCATATGTATCTTAATGAGATGAAGTGAAAAACTGTATCATTATATATCACGTGATCACTATTATTTACCAAAATCATTTTTTTATATTTTATTACATGAATCAATTCATGTACACCATGAATTTTTATTTACTTATTATATATATATATATATATATATATATATATATATATATATATATATATATATATATATATATATATATATATATATATATATATATATATATATATATATATATATATTCACATAGTGTCTGTATCACACTCCTATAAGTCAAATGCAAGTCAAGTTTGAGTAAATATTCAGTAGTTGGTTTTGGTAGCTGACCGAGCTAAAGTAAGTGTTTACATAATAAAAATATGGAATGTTAGTCCATATATATAAAAGACTAAAACTAAAGAGGTCAACCAGATTGCTTGCAGGAATGTGATCAGACTAGAGACGCTAAAGATGACGTATACAATAAAAGTAGGCTAAGATAACATGCCGTCACCTGTAGTCATTCATTTGTTTATAAACTCTAGTCCAAGCTCCCTGCTTGAGACAACTACCGCGACCTATAATTCAAACGGCCTACGTGATCTGTAGCGTGACTCATTTGATTGTGTGTTCATATGTAACTATGTCATCTGATTGTATGTTCATATGTTCGAGCTACTATCTGCTTCCTTCATAACTTGTAACAGAGATGGTAGACGGGCAGAAGAGAGTTAGCTATCGTCATTAGAAGACCTGTACCTCTTTACCTAAGCTTTATCATTTAGCAGAATAGAATTAGCCATCATCATTGGCAGAAGCGATCAAGCTATCGTTATTAGAAGACTTGTACAATCATACCTGATCTTCACCATGTAAAATTCAGAGAATATAAGTATTTTTGTACTTCGTGGTTTCTACTAGAACCTCACCTCATCATTACCGAATCATCATGAGTTTAACACATCGTCGTCATAACCAAGAAGAGAATACCGACTTCGTAAGTGATCTACAAACCCCAAGACACTCCATTGAATATGGAAGTGCAATACCAACCGACTTAGCGTAAGATTATCGCAAGTCTAACATTACCTCA
>NC_061098.1:36124152-36147645 GCF_015104395.2 Macrobrachium nipponense | reverse complement strand
TTGTGGGGAAAGCTCGATAGTAGTGAGTGTTGGCGGGCAGGAGAGGCCAACAGATTGGAAGAACGAAAGGCTGGAGTTGTAGGCACAGGTAGCTAGTAAGATAGCTCGTGAGATTCTGGGGCATATTCTTCTTGAGGTCCGACTTCGAGCATTGCTCCTTTGTCTTTCAAAATATGCCAGGATGTGACTAAGTAATTTGTCGTACGTGACAGGAAACTTAACGCGATGATAACTATTTTTTAAATCTGTTCCTGAAAATAAAGTGACTGAATACAGTGGCCCTGGAATGACATACTCTGACAGTTATTCTGAATCATTCTAAGCAAAGGATCAGAAATTATCCTCCTGAGATTCCCTGCCAGATATGGATGGGTGGAGGGTCTTGCCTGATCTCAGGTCAGTGATGAGTCTCGGGTCATGCCACGTTTCACACTGTTTCAAATTGACACTAGAGTAGCAAAGGATGGCGAAAAGTTCTGATGAGAGAGAGAGAGAGAGAGAGAGAGAGAGAGAGATAATACAACATAACGAAAAGGTCTAAATAAACTGCTGACCCCAATTCTCATCCTCTGCCTTAAACACTGACAAATGGAATCTAGTGACAGCACTTACTTCCAAGTGATCCTAACGAGGAGTAAACGGGAGTCAAGTGAACGCCGCTTCAAAGGTGCCGCTTCCAAGTGCACCTGTTGAACGTTGCCCTAAGAGCACTTGCTACATCATTGAAATAGGAAAATGCATAATTCAAAAGGCGCTTTTATAGACATAACCTAAAAAAAAAAACATATTCATGTTTATAGTATCGGTCTTTGGCCGCTATTGTTGCGGCCAAGTTATGTCATTTAAATGACCCTACGTTTTTCGAGACCTCAAAAATAAGTGGGTACATCATAAAAAGAAACAAGTCTACAATTACGATAGGTCTTGTAGCTCAAATGCAGTAGAACAAAAATAATCGTTCATGACTTCACTTTTTTAAGGAAAAAAAGTTATAAAAACCCTTAAATCAACTGAAGTTTATAGAAAAGAAACCCTTCAATTCACCTCATGTAAGAGTGAAAGTTCTAAAACTGCAATGAAACCAGTTAAAATATACAAACTTGGATCTTTTGAAAAATCTTTTTCTGGATGTTCATGTAACAAAGAAATACTAGAGGACATATTTTATTTGAAAAACAATTTGATGGCCAAATTCGAATAATGAGAATCCACTGCAATGTAAACAACCGCCCCCCCCCCAAAAAAAAAAAAAAAAAAACTTCGGAATTGGCACAGTGATCCAATCACAATTTTCTTTTTTTTTTGGGGGGGGAGCTCGTAATTGTTTTGGCTAGCATTTGTCATTGTTGGTCATTAACCGAGTCGTCACCCTAATGAGCGTATTGCGTCGAGTGTCGCGCGTACACGCATGCGTACGCACTTACATAATCACAATAAAGGTTATGTGGCCGCAGGTTCCTCTGCGAAATAACCAGTTGGTTCATTTGAAATCGGAATGGCTGTTGACCGGGAAGCTGATGAATTTAAGTATATCTCATCTTACACTTTCTAGTTCATTAATGCTTGTAATTTTGCATTTGTTTATTTAGAATCGAGGACAAACAAATCATATTTACGGTTTTACAGGAAAATTATCCTGTTGTGCCAAAACTTAATTTGATGTTTTGTAAACGATCTCAGATGTTATTTTCATCCTCGAAAAAGGGCTCTGTAAAACCCGTTCTGAATAAAATCTTCTCCTTCTTTATTTATAATTTGGATTTTCCCCGCTCCGTATTCTTAGCGGTGTCGTGTAAAGTCTTTCTTGCAATCAGGATCTTCGGTTGACGGTTAAGGATCCGCCCTGGGAAGTAAGTGGGAGTTGTTTTGTTCATTTGAATAACTACATATATATAAGGACCCCAGTATTTTCTCATCTTAATGTTTTAAAACTATAGACTGTATTTACATTTGTAGCTTTTATTCTCCCATTATATTTGCATTTATTTGGCTAAAGTTCATATCAAATTGCTTTATTCATGTTGTGAAGATTAATGTATTTTATAAGACTGATCAAATATTAGTCCTTAAGCTGTTTAGAATTTACCGTTTATTTATGACCATAAACTTTTTTTTTTCCTTTTATTTAATTCAATCTAGAAATGATCAATTATCCATCTGTATGGATAACCTTATCATAAATGAAAACTTAATCAAAGATTATTTTATTTTAAAGAATTTTAAGGAATAAGTCGAGATTTGTTACAATATGTGACCATGAAGGCCTGGAAATTAATACTTGATATATTTGTATGCTCATACTCGAGTAAGGACTAGGGTAGAATAGTTCGCTTTGATTGCAAGTTTAGATAGTCCGCTGTTATAGCGGTAGTGTCGTGGCATGCCAATCATATGTCGCGGGTTCTCGTCTCCCTAAGAATGATGAAAAATCACTGGCTCTGTATCAGTTACTGGTGCAGTGTCGAGTCTGCGGTGAGAGGTTGAACCAGCATTCTTTAGAAGCTTGAATTTCAAGTCAGTGGCCCCTCTGGTGTGCTTCTTTCCATGTGAATAGGTTCTATCTACAGAAAAAATAATAATATAACTTGCCCTAGTCTCTTCTGGCGTTTAACCTTCATAAGACTTCCCAGAGACTTCCATAAAATTATCTGGAGGCTTAGGAACGAACAGCCTCATTTAGCCAAGAACAACGAATGAACTTCAAAGGCTCCGCTCAGTCCAACGACTGCCAAAGAGAGTGGAAGATACGAGGCGGCCGGTGCTAAAACCCACACTCGCCACAAAATTTGAGAAATGCATTTTATCGTACATCTGGAATCCCCTTCGTTTCCTCTTTCGAATGGTGTGATTGAGTGTATATGTTGATGATGAGAATAAGGTTCAATTTTGCATTATAGTAATCTGTACTTTTGTAAACTTCAGCATTAATTTTGCTCATCAATTTTACAATCAATAATACAATAAACCAGTCAATTAAATTGTGCACAGTCTAATTTTTTTTTCATATATAACCTATTTTTGGGGGTCCTAAACATTCCCAAAATTCAAACCTGAAGAAAATATCTTGAAAAATAAAAGCGTTATGGCCTTTTTAAATATACAAATTTAAAAGCCTTTTTTTCTCTATTTTTTTCAAAATGTGGTGAGTGTGGGTTTTAGCGCTGGACGCCTCAATTACATTCTTCGCCTGTGGTGCGTCCATGAATATTTGCCTGGGGTTACGGGAAACAGGAAAATGAACGAGACAGAGAACAACGCTTGTGCAATCATCCTGACTGCTCTTAGTGACAGCTGTTTCGTGAGTTTGTGAGGAATTTACCTAAAGTATATAATCATTCTTTGCTGGCGTTTCAATCTCTCTCTCTCTCTCTCTCTCTCTCTCTCTCTCTCTTCTATGGCATATATTCGAGACCAAATACGACATGAATCCTTTCAGTGATTCAATTATGTAGTAATGCATACTAGTTGCAACTGCTTTCTCTCTCTCTCTCTCTCTCGCTCTCTCTCTCTCTCCTCTCTCCTCATCTCCTCTCTCTCATCTCTCTCTATATATCTTATAGATATATATATATATATATATATATTATATATATATAGATATATATATATATATAGATATATATATATATATATATATATATATATATATACTATATAAATAATAAGTATAATATCATTTATACAATTAAGTACCATTATCTCAATATTACCTAAAATCAAAATTATTTGATCGTATTCTCATTCAAATACCTTTATTTTGTATTATTAATGGTCCATTGAAAAAACCAACCTGCTAAAATGGTAAATTACCCTCTCACGACTGCAATAATATATTATATATATATATATATATATATATATATATATATAATATATTATAGATATATATATATATCTATATATATATATATATATATATATATATAATGTATATTTATATGTATATGTATATATATATATATTATATATATATATCATATATATATATATATATATATATATATATATATATATATATATATATATATACATACATATAAATCTATACATTCATATATATATATATATATATATATATATATATATATATATATACTATATATATAATATATATATATTAAAATATCATCTGTAATATTAAATACCAGTAACTCAATATTACCTAACAAAATCTAAAATTTTAAATAATAGCCCAAAAGATCTGAATGAAGAAACTCGCCCTTCAAAGACTCGTATCATTATTCACTTTCACCAAGAGTCAGTTTAACCTGAAACTGATGAGCCAACGGTGTCTGAAATATTCTTGCATGAAAAACCCCTTTTTTTCATTATATATGTCTGATTAGGCAGAGCTGTAATCAGCTGTGAAACGACTAAGTCATATGGTTCGTACGACTGTTGAAAATAAAAGGTTGATAAGCAGCGAATGACGAAAAAAGTAAGTCTCTCTCTCTCTCTCTCTCTCTCTCATCTCTCTCTCTCTCTCTCTCTCTCTCTCTCTCTCTCTCTCTCTCTCTCTCTAAGCCTTTTAACCTTTCTCTTGAACTGCCTTACAAAACTATACGAGTTATTTGTTCACTCAGATCTTGTAGGTTTGTCATTAAATTTCGATTTTTGGATATTGCTGTATTGATGACACTATTAATGAAATATATATACGTATATATATATATATATATATATATATATATATATATATATATATATATATATATATATTATATATATATATATATACTATATATATATATATATATATATATATATATATATATATATATATATATATATATATATATATATATATATGTATGTATATATATATATATATATATATATATATTATATATATATTATATATATGTATATATATATATATACATTTATATATATATATATATATATATATATATATATATATATATATATATATATATATATATATATGTATATATTAATCTGGCTGCTTTGATCCTTTGAATATCCTACAGATGAAGAACGTGTTCGGTCTTTCTAAGGATAATTGACATTGAGGACTGATAGTCCTAGAAAGCTTGTAGTTCTTCCTGAATATTACCTCAAAAAACCGCAAACCACCAGAATCCATAAAACGACATTCAAAAAGTACTACTATAAAAGCCATTATACCACAATGAACCAGTACAACCAATCACTAACTACCTCATTGTTTTCCTAAAATCATAAATCATTACCACCAGTAAATAAGTAATACCACAACATCGACCATTCATCCCACCAATAACACCATAAAACACATCAACAATATTAACCATTGTCGCCAAGAGAAACCCCAAGAATACCTCCAAACTCCACGGTACTTTCCCATACGGCTCCACCCAAATTATCTCATCATTATAACAATTACCCAGCTGTTTTACGCCGAAGCGCTGCAATTGCGCATAATTACGAAGACAGTAAAGAATAGCAATATTAAATAAGAGTGACCAAAGGAGAAATAAGATAGAAGAAATATAAAACTCCTTCGGATGTACGTCTTCCACATTTACACCATCCATATATGAAACACAGAGAGATAACAAAATGCATATCAGCACGCTCATTTCTTACAATTTTCCCGTTTTCTTAATTTTCGATATGAGTTAAATCTAGACAAACCTGTTTTGTCATCTAAGGCTAAAAACCTATTCCATTTTTTTCTTTTCTTCTATAACCTTAGAAGGACCTTAAAAATTTGGACCTAAATTATAATTTAATTAATTTCTCACCATTAACCAATCAAGAACACGTTATCTCCAACCCCAATTTTGACATCTAATGATTTCCTATTCTTTCTTTCCACCATTTCTCATGCCTTCGACTCGAGATTGTGGCTATGACAAGTGTTGTGTCTCTTTAGCCGTAGAGGTTAATGACTTAATTACATCTTCCCAACGGGAAGGTACAGACAACATTAAAATAATCTCGTGCTTGGCAACCAAATAATGCTTCGAATGGAGACATTTCAATAGAATCACTGACCATGATATTCTCATTAGCTTCCAGTCTGTATGGGAGGATTGTTACTTTCTGTATTCCTATAACTTCTGCTAGACACTTTGAAGGTCTCATTTACAATTTCTCTAACCATTGTCTGACAATAAGATCTCGGGTACCCCATAACGACATACAGATCCCATTGAAGAATGCCACAGACACTTCTGCCGTTTTTATGCTTTAGTGGGAAATTTCCACTATGTTGCTAGTTCAACTATTACCACCAACAAATACCGTAGCCATATCCTGATTCAGAGAAATTCCGCAAAATGTCCATGTGTAATCTCTGAAGAGGTCTACTAGGTATTGGATATGCCCCTAGTTTGCTTGGATGGAAGGAATATCCACGATTTTTAGATAAAATTCTTATCTTACGATAACTACGTATTATTATTATTATGCAATAATTATACGTTAATTTGTGGGTAGTGTGAAGAGGTAAATACTTCATTACTTACTTACGTTTATGATATTAATTCATTTAATAACAATGGGATGAGATTGCTAGACCTATTCCGTTTTCCTTATCCCCGGCCCCGGCACACGCTGGGCTGACTGATTGGGCTGTAGGCGAACTTCACCGTTCCACTGTCTAGCATACTTGAGTCGACTGCTGCACTGCTCACCTGTGGTGACCACTTTAGCAGATAGATATATAAAAAAATATATTCATTTATATCCAAAGCAAATCAGTGCCAACAAGGAAAGCTACCTTTATATCCAAAGCTTATTTCATCTGCAAGGAACTTCTTCCCTTCAGCAACGCCCGATATTATAGAGGGGAAACATGATTGCCTCCTACAAGGCGTCACGTTGCTGTACAAACCGACCCCTATTTGGAATGTGCCAACTCATATCGGCGAATATTTTCTGCTCTCCCGCCATTTATGCTACTCTCGCCACGATAAGAGCTAATATCTTGCGCTTATTGTTCCGGTGTTTCCAATATATGAGAAATCTGGAAATCTGTTTTGGAACCCTTTATTGACTCTACGGAATGACCGGGTGTGCAGTCATGCCGCTCTCGAATGTTTAGAAGCAGGGACCAGAGATCGAGCGATTTTTATCGTCGTGTTTGAGTCGTCCCGAGGGAATATAATAACGGTAGATATGTTCCAGTCTCTCTCTCTCTCTCTCTCTCTCTCTCTCTCCTCTCTCTCTCTCTCTTTTTTTTTTTTTTTTTATTTTTTATTTTTTTTTTTTGTACATCCTGATAGATTTAGTATATGACACGTATTCTCTTATTTTCAAGTTGATGAACTCAACTAGTATGAAAATTTCCGCCGTAGGTATTGCCGTCAGTGCACCGGTCATGTCAGCTTTACAATGTAGGCATTATTTAAGGTTCTTTGCATCGTTCCATTCGGCCCCGATGCTGCTCTTTAGTTCATTCTGAAGAACGGGAAAGAGAGGCGACCCTAAAATGATCAATGAGAATGTCATGACATACTTTCCATATTACTGGATTAAATTTCTTTCTTTTTTCTTATACTCTTTTCAACCTTTTTCAGTCATATTTTCACATCCTTTATTCATTTAGGTTTTACTTCCATAGGAAAATTTTGAAAAAGAAACATGTACACAATAAAAACTTTCAATTCTTCATCCGATAAAATTTTCATATTACTGGATAAATCTTTCATGTATACTCATTTTCAACGTTTTTTTCATTCATATTTCACATCCTTATCCATTTAGGTTTTTACTGCCATAGGAAAAATTTTGAAGAAAAAAAAATGTACACCATAAAATGTTTCATTCTTCAACCTTAACATCAGCAGACATCAGTACATCTTTATGGGCTCCATTCGCTATAACATCATTTTGAAAATCACCAAAAACTTTACAGAAATAGATATATATTTTTCTTTTGATATGATTTAAAAATTATACTGTAGATAATTATGTATTACCCATGATAGTTTTTATCTCAACCAGAATTTGGAATCTGATTCTAGATCTTTGAAGCAATAAAGTGAAAAATCTTAATTTAGACGTATGGGTAGACAGATTAGACATAATGTGTGTGTGTGAGGAGTAGAGAGAGAGAGAGAGAGAGAGAGATGAGAGAGAGAGAAGAGAGAGAGAGAGAGAGACTTTTCCGTGGCGACCTAACTCACTGTATCTTTCGAAAAACAAAATTCTACAGGACTGATGTTTTTATAAAGCCATATCAGGATTCACGTAAATGCATTTTCTTGTTCACTTCGTATATGAAAAGTAAAGGGATGAAACGGAGCTCTAATATTCGTGTCTTTTTCAGTTCAAAATCCTATTTTTTGTCAAGTTTTTTTGTGCTCCTATCATGAGTGATCTCAACAAATTGTTAGTTCCGTACACTGTATTGCTTGTTATATCAATTATACTCTCTACGCCATTCTTTCATATATTTCATCTCCAGAATAATATTTTCTGCTTATAAACTAACAGGTTTAGAGGGAGATGGATTTGTTTTTTTTTCTTTTAATTGAATGCCTGATTTCTTTCGTTTAGTTTGACAATATTATTGTATCCATCACTGCGACACCCCTCCAGGTATTCGTCGCTTTCGGTTGTTCCGAGTCAAGGAGTCCTCATCAGGCCTCCTGTACCCACTTTGTGCCACATGTAAGGGCTACCTTGACTAAAAGCCTCGCAAGCACATCCCAACCTTTGCGATTCTGAATTTAGTCATCAGTTAAAGTGGTGAGACTTCAGGTAATGAGAGACAGAGAAAAAAACTACAAATGACTACCTACTTCCCCCGTTCAGTTTCCTATGCAGAGAAACATTATTAGGAAAAGTTGGTTAATACAGCTTAAAGAGGCCTTATGCCAACAAAACGGGGCTCTGTTAATCCAGTAACGGGTGTTTCTCTTGGTTGATGTTTGGGAGGGAGGGAGAGAAATATTCTTGTGTGGCATTAATATAATATGATATAATTGAGTAATAAAAGACGAATACAATAAATAACATCATTTACTGTAAACCTAAACTTAATCTTTACACAAAATTTATTGATACCACTTTGAACCCATCTAGAATAACTGTAAATGTGATACTCTTCTTTAAAAAGGGAATTCTGTGGCAAAAACTTCCTCCAGATTTCTCTCAGAAGCAACATTAAGAAAATATTACCTCCCAAGACCCTGAAGAAGAAGAAGAAGAAGAAGAAGAAGAAAAAAAAAGAAGAAGAAGAACAAGAAGAAGAAGATTGAATAGATATTGACCACCAAATATCCTTCAGACGATCTGAAGGCGAATCATCCAACCCAGCAATTGATTGACTGATTTATGTTTGATTAAAAACTGGCGCCACATCTAGGTTATAGACGCCGACAATCAGGTCCGGTCCGCGACTCTGGCCTCCATCTTCTCTTATTGAGAGTCCTGGCGCTCTGCGCCCTACAACGGCTCTAGGCTTTGGATTCCTGATCCAAAGGGCGGCTTCTTGGCAGGAGGAGTTCACGAGACGCTTCCTTGATTGCTCGATGAGTGACAGATGGTGGTTAAGGAAACAGAGTGGATGAGAGAGACCAGTGATGGTGCCAGATGGGAATTGTATGAGGTCTCTCTCTCTCTCTCTCTCTCTCTCGCTCTCTCTCTCTCTCTCTCTCTTCCTCTCATGAAAAGGAAAAGGTGAAGATTCAGATAGAAAATTATATGAAGTATCTCTCTCTATTTCTGGTATAAAGGCGACACGGGGTTTGATACACACACACACACACAAATATATTATATATATATATATATATATATATATATATATATATATATATATATATATGTATATATATGTATATGTATATGTATATGTATATGTATATATATGTATATATATATGTATATATATATGTATATATATGTATATATATATGTATATATATATATATATATATATATATATATATATATATATATATATATATATATATATATATATACATACATATATATATATATATATATATATATATATATATATATATATATATATATATATATATATATATATGCGCATACACACACACATATAAACACAAAACCATCCGAAATACAACATACAGTGCATATCGCGCCCCCCAACCCCCATGCTGAATAAATTAAATATATTTCTATAACATGTTATGGAGAAATGTTTCTTTCATATTTTCCAAGCGAAAAGATTATTTACATGATCCTTGTAAATGTGTTTAACATCATAACTTGAAGGATTTTCTTGCAATATTCCAAAATATCCTACATTGCTGATTACCAAACCCGTAATACATGAGCATAATATTCAACTGGTTTATGACATAGATAATTCTATTCTGCATAAAGCCGCCGAAGCTTATTTCTTCTATTTTTTTCTTAAGCTTAGCTTCTGGTAAATCAGTTCTTGTCACTCAGTGGAGTCATAAAGATAAATCTTCAAATGACAAAGTTCAGAAGATGTGATATTAAAGCTTTTTGTTTTCAATTCGAAACCTTTTCGGGGCAAATAATAAACCTAGCTGAAGGGTTTATGCTAAGTCTTGTGATATTCTACCGATATGTTTTCTTTCAAATGAATTATTATCTGTCTTTTTTTTAGACTTTGTTCAAGGTGTCGTAACTTTAGTTAAAGATATAGTATGCTGTAATGCATTGAATTTAATATCTATATGCTCAGAGTAAATTTGACAGTTCAGATTACGTGTAACGTTTGTATTTTTCTGTTTTATCATAGTGAAATTTAAAATATCAGCACATTCACTACGGAAGATAACTTTAAGCCTTAACATGATGGGATTTTTAGTACTGTTGTAATGAGGAATGTGAAATTTTTCTTCGAAAAGACAGCAGATATTAGGTCTGCACTTATATAGGAACATTGTTTGTCCATTTTCTATCTAAATCTATTACTTTTCTTTTAAAAAGTGGATTCAATTAACGTTTCACTAAATGACAATAGTACTGATGTATCGTATAGGAATCTTTTAAACAATTATATTCATTGGTTTCAAGTATTCCTATTTGGTTTAATTTCATAAGCTGCATTTATTGTACCCAGAGAGAGAGAGAGAGAGAGAAGAGAGAGAGAGAGAGAGCGAGAGGAGAGAGAGAGAGAGAGAAATGGCCGAAATCTAAGGCAGACTCCTCACATAAGTTGAAATTAAGCTGAACAGCAAAACCTTTGATAAAAGGCAGATGTTTAGTTTTTATTAAAACACAGAGACAATCGTAGATTGTGAAATTTTGGAGAGAGAGAGAGAGAGAGAGAGAGAGAGAGAGAGAGAGAGAGAGAGAGGATTTTAGTCTTTCCGAAGAAAACCATTCCGGAAGATGACTTAAGGAAAACTACTTTCCTTGTTTTCTCATTTCTTTTCTTTTTTGATGAAAGTATAGAGACTCAGTTCCTGCAGAGATGAAAAGGAATAAGATGGATATGAGGTCTATTGCTGGAGGCTCTTCCAGGATCCAGGAATTACTCCAAAATTCTCTTGCAGGTAGAAGCTGAGAGACTGGACACACATACACACACACAGAGTGTGTCTAAGTTTGTAAAAGCCAAAACTACAACCATACGATTATTTTCCCTCTAAAACATCATATTGATTTGTTGTTGTTATGCTGTGAATGTTGAAATTCTTATTTCTTATTTTATGCAAATGGAGCGGACTAGTGAATGTTGCAGTAAGTCGGGTATGAGGCTGTATTCCAAAACGGAAACACTGTTGATTTACTATAAGATCTCGCACTGATTTCCCACCCCATCCTCCCATACCGGTGGATGGGACTCTGCTGAATGAGTCTAGGGATGACTTTTGACCCACATGTTACTTTTGAGAAGCCTTAAATGAAAGTGTCAGCAAATGCCACAAAGATGTTAGGTATTCTACTTCAGGCGACATTCATTTAGAAGTGATAAAATCAGGCATTTGTCTTTCCTTAACTCGAGTACTCCGGTATGGTTGTCTGCCTCTACCAGAGATTTAACCCTCTTACACAGAGTGGATCGTGGTGGTAGGTTTCTGTTTCCTAATAGTAGCAGTTACGATTTGGGACCATCGACGCATTGTCTCTTCTTTGGCCCTTTTTCACAAGTTTTATTTTAATGGAGATCTTTCACATTCACAGTTGATCCCTGATACCGTTTTCCTGCTGAGAGCGACTATAGATTCGCTGAACAGCAGCACCAATATGCAGTCAATGAGCCCCTCTGTCGAACTTCTCAGTTCCAGAGGTCCTTCATTCCTCGCTCCGTTGGACTCTGGAACAGCCTCCCTGAGGATGTTGTGCAACTGGAACTTCAGGAGTTCAAGAGAAGATGCAATGTATTGCTACCATAAAATAATTTTCCTTATATTTTACTTACATTTTTATCAAATTATTTATTAATTTCTTAAACCAGTTTTCCTTCTCTTGTAACTAATCTCTTTCTGTATTTCCTGTTACTTCCCGTCACTTCCTTCAAATGAACACCTTTCTTTAGAAGCTTGATTTTAAAGTGAGTGGGCTTGTTCCATATAAATAGAGTTCATCATCTGAGTAATAACAATAAATAAACAATTTCTTCCCTAAATGCACTTCCCATACAATAGACTTTCTTATCTCTAAATATCGCTTATTTTATCCCCAAGCACTGGCTGTCTTCAAAAAGTTTTCATTTCCCATAAAATTATCTGATTTCTCCTTGACGTTCTGGAATGACAAGATATATTTCCTGTAGCCTTTGACTCCTACGATGAATTTATCTCTTTAGCTATGAAATTAGATCTCAAAAACAAGTTTTGGATTGTAGCTTGGCCCAGCATAGTCTTAGAGGTTGATTTTTTCCGTGACGAAGCGTTTTTCTTGGTTTGGGAGGTTTTTCTCTCCAGTCGTTTGTGCTGTTTTACTGCAATAGCTGCGACCTTCTTTTTTGTGACGCTGAGAGATATTTGTGCATCATGAAAGAAACTCGGTATCTTTAGATAGTGGAATTTAAAGAGCTTATTGAAAAGCTATCTGAATATTGCTGCCTTCAGTGAATTATATCAGCGAATGGTCCTTATTAAATAAGATGATTGTCATAAGAATTTCAGTATAATAAATATCAGGAAATAACCGTGATTATAGTGTATAAGTGATAAAATCTTAAAATTGGAAAATATAGTTTATTATAAATTCTCTTAAAATCACGAAAAAAACTTTATATTTAACGAAGGTCAAAAGCAAAGAATAAAATACCAATTGAATGGGAAACCCACCGGAGTTCGGCTGACGTCATTCATATTGCACAAGAGCAGATAAGACGCGCCATGGAAAACGTCACAATTCACAAATCAAAAAAGTCATATATCAATCAATCATTTAGAATGGTTCACAGAATTTCAGAGACTGATTATTTTTGTTGATTTATGTATGTTAGTCTGATAGTTGATCAGAAAAGGCAAACGCAACGCAGACAAGCATGAAGTATGACTTCGGAGATGGTAAGCCACTTTCAGAAGCGAATAGTATTTTGTTTAGCTGGGTCTTTTCATTGTGTAGATAATTTGCACTACATAAAGTAAAATGTTGGTAATAAGCTTTAAGGGACCCTAGACCCAGTACAAGAAATTTTCCTCCCGGTTTTTATGTATTTCGGACTTTAGAACGTCAACCGACTCTAAATGACATCTCGGATTTTTCTTGGATTTTTTCCATAAAATCTTTCAAGAGGCCAACTCCGTTGCCAAGCATTTGTCTTGAAATGTTTCGTACCCATTTTCTATGATCTGTAATCTTCAAATGTTTTATCAAATTGTAAGCAAACTTCGAGATAATAACGTACATGAGAAAATATAAGCATTGAGTGTAAATGGCTTTATCAGATATTAAATCCAGTTAGCTTTTCATCATATTCAGAGAGAGAGAGAGAGAGAGAGAGAGAGAGAGAGACTGCAGCATTTTTAACTAGTCTAATCACCACAGGAGACGAAGACTCATCAATTTAGGGTAATAAACTGAAACTGATATTTGGTTTTCGGGACAAAATAAATACAGCCCTCACTTAAAGAAGGTGAGATTTACTGGCTACCTTTGGCAAAAAAATAATATTAAAAATAAATAAATAAATAAATAAATAAATAAATAAAGGGAGTGGTAATTACAGAGATGTACGAAATTACTAATCTCATTTTTGGTAATTTCATGAATCAGTATTGATAAAATGTATTGATAAAAGTCGTTTAACCTCTGAGTCGGTGCCTTCAGTAAGAAAGAGAGACTCACTTCGAATGAGTTTCATCCACAGGACCAGAAGCTGCGATCCTTCAACCGCTACACCGATATTTAGGAACTGAAACCAATCATTTATCTCGTATATTCAATTAACTCATTCTTTTTGCTTACTTTTTACTTAAGGCATCAGGGAACGATCACAGATCTCAGATCTTAAAAACTAGCGAGGTAGAGGGCTGCAAATTGGTATGTTGCAACCTTCTAGCCTCGGTAGTTTTGATTTTATTTGAGATTAAAGTTAACCATAATCGGGCTTCTGGTAACTACATAAGACAGGCCACCACCGGGCCGTGGTTTAAATTTCGTGGGCCAACGGCTCATACAACATTATACCGAGACAACCGAAAGATAGAGCTATTTTCTGTGGCCTTTATTATACGGTTTACAGATAACTTGATTGCGCCGAAGAAACTTTTTACTCATTTATATCTTGTGACTAATCAATGTGTTTAGATGTACATTATCAATACTATTATGAATCCCATTTCCCTCCCCATTTCAATTGATATCTCATAAAGCGGAAGCCACTGATACTCGCATAGCCCCGAGTCGGGTTCGAGTCACACTCGGGCATACCCTGTGACCACCCAGTGCGGAGCGTTGCCCAGGCGAGCTCCCCCTTTACCCACGTGTGTGTGTGCCCTCATGTGGCTGCCCCGGGCCCTTACCGACGCCTCGAAGAAGTCGATTGCCGTCGTCTACGCTTCCACGAAGCAGTATCTCAGGAAAAAGGTAAAGTGCGGAATTGTGGTGGCAATCAACTTCAATGTCATTCTTTTCCCTGTGATTCAGTAATCCCCACAGCGTTGAGAGAGAGAGAGAGAGAGAGAGAGTCTCAAAGATATTTCCCACTATAATTAATTATTAAAAATGCTTACTACCCTGTGGAGACAGTTCTATGCGAAGAGAGAGAGAGAGAGAGAGAGAGAGAGAGAGAGAGAGAGAGAGAGAGAGAGTCTTGAATATATTTTATGCTATGTTATTAGTTGAAAATGTTTACCACCCTCCAGAGATAGTTCTATATATATATGAGAGAGAGAGAGAGAGAGAATCGTTTATGCTTCTTATGCCACAGAAAAACTAAGTCCCCACTGGATATTACCTCTCTCTCTCTCTCTCTCTCTCTCTCTCTCTCTCTCTCTCTCTCTCCTGATTTCGGGACCCATAGACATCCATCGGTTTAATTATTACTGAAAGTTGCAGTTAGGAAATGAGGAAATGTTTGATGAAATTATCGAAAAGCAAGACTGACATCTGCGCTTTTGGCTTCTATCAAACAATCGTTTACTTTTGATCTGTTTCTTTGAAACATTTTAGGGAATTACATGCACAACTACAGATCACTTTGGACCCGGTTCAGTGGTCCACACCCGGACACCCTTTAGCACCTACTCATACTTATGGTCTACTTTCTTGTGGGGTTGGACGAGTGGTTTACGTGCTCTCCTACCCATTCTGTAGTCCCGAGTTCGATTCCCTGTTCTGCCAGAGTAATTTGTTTCTGGTGATTAAAAATTAGGTTCTCGATATAATGTGGTGTGGATCCCACAATAAGCTGTAGGTCCCGTTGCTAGGTAACCAATTGGTTCCTATCCACGTAAAAATATCTAATCCTTCGGACCTGCCCTAGCAAAGCTGTTAATCAGCTCAGTGGTCTGGTTAAACTAAGACATACTCGGGGCAGGCAAGAGCCCGTGCTAGCATAGGGCTAAATTAATCTAAACCAATCACTCCAGTGACCATGAGTGATGTTGCAAAGGTTTTTCAGAACATTCCAGAAAACTATGACTGATACCCTCTTAGTTTAAGATATGTTTGCTTATTTATTGATTTATTTTTTTATTTATTTATTTATTTATTTATTTATTTATTTATTTATTTATTTATTTATTTATTTATTTATTTATTTATTTATTTATTCTTTTTGGTTGTTCCCATTCTATTTCGTAATTTTTGTTTGTTTTACTTTCAGCAGCATTCTACTGATTATTTGCATTGTTTCATATTTTATTTATCATTTAACCATTCCTAATTTCCATTCTTTATTGCCTTTCCTTTGATTTAATTTCAAATTCTTTTAGTAACTTTCACGCATATATCTCCTATTCATATATTCATCATTATTCCTTTTATTATTTCAACAAATATCCGTTATTTTTACTCCTTTTCTCTCATTTACCTGGGTCCCGTTTCTTCCAGATTCTCTCTATTCTTGTCTATCAAACTGTATCGCATTTTACATTCGGTTTCTCCTTTTCTATGAAGTTTATTCTATTTCCTTTTGAACTTTTTCGTCAATATTTAGTTGGATTTATTTTCTTTCATTCACCTGTATATACTGCTTAGTTTCTTTCAGTTTCCTTTGGTTTAACTTAATTAAACTTCGTTAACTTCACAAAACTTCGCATAGCTTAATGGCTAAACACTACTTAATATCCAATACACTCCCTCTCTCTCTCTCTCTCTCTCTCTCTCTCTCTCTCTCTCTCTCTCTCTCTCTCTCTCTGAGTCATTGAAAAAAATATGTGATGGACTCTCTCTCTCACTCGTCTTGTTAGAGAAAGATTCATTCGCCAAAATATGTGGTGGACTCGCTCTCTCTCTCTCTCTCTCTCTCTCTCTCTCTCTCTCTCGTACGTACGTACGTACATAAAACGACTAAGTATCTAATCCAGGATAACAGGGCATTTCATAATGGCCCACCAATTTCTCTCCCGACACCTTTAACTGTCAAGGAACTTGGCAATATAACCGATGTTGCAAATGATATGGCTGGATAAATCCCGGTAAGTGAAGCCTTTCCATTTTGTCTTATTTAGCTTAAGGAAGCTCAAGTCCTTCCACATTACCTGAAGTATCTCTCGTAATTTCTCTCCTTGTACCGACAAAATGTAAACGTTTCTGTCTCAGTGGTATCGAGGAGAGCGGAACAAGGAAACGTTTGTTTCTAATTAATATTGAGACTCGAGGAAACTGGAAACGTTTGTTTATGGGAGGTACTGGGGCACTTTGAAGCTGGAAACGTTTGTTTCTGAAAGATATTGAGAAACATGGAACCTGTAAACATCTGTTACCTGTTATTTTGTATTATGTATTTGTGCGGCTTTTGAAGTATTAAAGTGCCCGTTTGTATGTGACTATCTTTTGCTATAATTGAACATGGTTCTATGCAAATTCTACCTTTTTTTTATCATAAAGTCCCAATTCAGATTACACGTTCTCATCTTTGACCTGTTATACAGAATTAGCTATTTCCTCCGAATTCCCCTCCGGTTTCGCTGTCTACTTATATTAGCGCAGTTTTCTTTGAAAAAAAAAAATGAAAGAAAGACAGTGGCGTCCGTCCAGTAAAGAGTAAACTTCGTGGCAATTTCTGTCTTCCTTCTTTTGCAGATCTTTTTTATATAAAAGAAAATAAATAAATAAATAAACTTCTGAAATGCTTATTTCCATTTCTCGAATCAGAATGATCTTTGCAGACTATTAAGATGCGATCCGTAAATAATGCTCTGTATCTTGTTATTCCATTCGAAGACAATCTTGCTGGCTATACTAAACATCAGGCAGTTTAGATAGATATAGCTTCAGGTTTGATTTATATCCCTTGAAGCGAGGTTGATCAAGTCTTTGAAATGTTTACTGACTAATATTTGACTGGAAGATTTCCTGACAATTTATTTTTAAATACTATTCCTATATTTTCTCGTCCTCGTTCTTCAAGTCTGCTACATCCTTTAAGCTGAAATATTTCAATAATAATTTAACGCAGTTAGTTATTTTAAAGTAGATAATGAGAAAGTTAATTTGAAAGATACACAAAAAGAGAAAAATTATTTGAAGTGTTTCGGTTGGCAAATATTTGCAGAATAATTTCCACGAAGACTTGCCATTTCTAATCTCTCTCTCTCTCTCTCTCTGAATGACTATTGTTTCACATCTCAGGCAAAGATATTTTATATTATGTTTATTCATGTTTGCTGTGCCTCGTATTTAACAACCCTTCTCCCCCGCCAAGCAGTGCATAGAGACAGAGTTTCCTAGTTGTATTTGTCTTGTTAATATGATATGATAATTCCTGTGTCACATATATATTTCCTCCATAGAAATATACTTTCAAAAATGTTTCTTGTGGCAGTAATATGACTGGCAGTGCAAATCCATATGGTAAATGATATATATATACATATATATATATATATATATATATATATATATATATATATATATATATATATATATATATATGTGTGTGTGTGTGTGTGTGTGTGTGTGTGTGTGTGTGCGTGTGAGTGTGTGTATGTGTGTGTTTGTGTGTGTGTGTGTGTGCGTGTGTGTGTGTGAATAAAAAAAAGGCGTAAAGGCTAAATATAGATTGCCTAACATTTGTCGTGTTTATTGCAGCTCATTTTGTAGCACATCCATCCATGACTGAAATAAATTGTGACATTTCCCTTATTATATTTGACCACCGTCCTGATAAAGTTTTACTAATAAGTATAAAAAATGACTTCTTGTATTTCGTGTCTGTACAAAATTAGCCTTACTTGTATACCTGTCTTTTATATATATATAAAAAAAATATGATTTATTAGTGATGAAACACCTCAAAAGATTGTTTAAATATTGATCAGAAACATATCAGTCTCACTTCGTTTTCTATTGAATGTTTGGGGGAAGGGTAAACTATGATAGTTAATCTCTAGGTTAATGATGAGGCACTCAGTTGCACAGCCGCTTTGGGACCAATATTCTCCGTGGTGTTATAGCCAGCGTATTTGCCTGGAATTTAATCGTTAGTCCTGGAATACAATTATAGTTAGGAATATTATGATACGTCTCTGTAATGATATATCGTTATATGTAGCAATTTAACTGATATGGAAATCTGTATCATATCTCTGTCCGTCTAGTAAGAACAATCATTGAAGTTTAGCATTCGTTTTATAATTGACAAATAATATCAAGGGTAATAAAGCATTTCAGAGGGCACGTGACGTTCCCGAAATCAGACACCGGAGAAGATTGTAGATTTGAATGAAAGGAGAATAGCGATTCTGAATAAGTTGGAAATCGATTATTTTCTTATTTTCCTTCCCTGGAAACTGTATCGGATATCCTGGATTTTTTACTCGGTAAAATTCTGAGTTAAACATTATATTTTCTACTGGCAATATTTAGAGAGATCTGAAAATTGATGAATGCCACGCGATGATTGGTTTTTGTTAATGTTCACGTCTTTATTAACGTTACCAAAACTACAACAACCGCGAATTGCACATTATAAGTATCCTTGGAAATTAAACACTTCCACTTGACATCTGCCCTGAATGAGGGAAATGATTTCCATATCGTACAAGTAAAATGTTTTGAGTACGAATAAGCTATTCTCGTTTCCCGAACACACGCACAAACCCAAATAATAGTAAAAGAGAATAATTCTCGGAACTAGACCCTTATTCACATGAGACATTTCCCAGAAACATTTAATAAGCAGTCCCGCAAATTGCTGCGTGAAAATTTCTTGGACCATGATGGCTGGAGGTCTGAGAGATTCAGGGACTCCTAATGAGGTCCTTCTGTAGGTGGACGTTTTCCCCGATGTAGTAATGGTTCTTATATTCCTCCGATGTAATGATTCTCCAGCCGCGAGAGAAAGACCTTTCCTTGTGTCACTGAAAAGAGAAGGGATGTTTGGAGTTTCTAATAATTTCTTTTCGATGTCTGCAGTAGACTGAAAGGATGCTGAGTAGAAAAAAGTAAGTTTTGTAGTAAAGGAACGAACGGACACGCATGGTTCGATCTGAATGTTTGAATGAATGCAGTGGTTCTCAACTTTTTTCCACTTCATTCCTCCCATCATGAATTCTCAACCTTCATGTGGCTCCCACCCCAAATAAAAAAAAGGGGTAAATAAAGGATAAGTAAATAATTAAATAAAATGTTGGAGAAAACACCTGGTTTTATAAGAAGTAAATTCATTACGAGCTTGACAGTTGTAATTATCTTAGTCGGTGGATTTCGCAGATGTAACCATATTGCGTAGCTTGACAAGTTAGTGAACATAAATTTAAAAATAAAACTAATTTTTCTTATGCCAGGACAGAGTGACTATGCTACATATAAATAATGATTTTCAGCAATATTATAGAATGTTTGGTTTGCAACAATCTGCTTTGGCCCCATAAATTCTTGCCATGGTCCCCTTATGTTGAGAACGCATGGTATAAACCTGCCTATACACAGTTCGAGTAAAATAAAGTAAGTTCCACTTTTCCTCCAATATAAAGAGCTTATGAAATGATAATTATTCAGCGAGTTTTTTCGGGTTAATGAAATGCAGATGTGTTTTCGGCGGTGAATAGACACGTAATTGGTCTTTTTATTTGCCGGTATATTAGATTATGCGCCACATTCTACCTTTTATTTGTAGATTTTGCAGAATTCATGTATTCAGTTTTTGTAATTAGTTTTGTTCTATAAATATAAATGTTTATACTTTTGTCAATTCTAATGATGTTTTTAAATTATTATTTTTTCTATTGCAAGACAAGCAGCAATACTATTTTTGTTTTATTACTAACACCGTGTTTCAGTACTCCTCCCCAACGTGTAATGTACTAAAGTTTATTACCATTGAAATTCTAACCTTACCATTAATTTGAACTCACTTTTGATGATAAAATAACGAACGAAGGTCACATCAGGCGCCAGAGAGCCAAAGCTTACCAGGAAGTTTGACTCTACTCGCTTCTAAATTCGACATCCAGAAACTTATCATTAAGTTGGGCTGAGTACATAGAACAGATGCTTGAATTTCACGGTAATTAAAGAAAGATTAAAAGGTATTTGACGAATTAGAATAAGAATAACAGAGGACAATGAAGAGTTATGCAAAGGATCTCGGTAATATTTTGTTTCTTGGTTTGTAATCAGGATGGAGTTTTTATTCAAAACATGATATGAGAATGGAAAGTTGTTCTAAAAGGAAATATACTATAACACTTCGAGTATACATATATGTATTGCATTAGAAGATAATATAAAGCTTCATTCTCTTGACTGGATTCTTTCATTCTTTCGAACCAAAGGCCAAATGCATTAAGTGAGAAAGGAAAACTGCAAGGGATAATTGTTGACTTATTCAAATAAATTTGTATCTCGGCTGGATATAGCAGAGCTGACCTCCCCGGTGTTCACGACCCAGTGAACATTATGGGTGTCGATATAGCAATCTTTTCCTTGTATTTAGTTCCATGAAGGCTACAGCACAAACGCTTACACCTTAAGAAGTAATTGTTAACTGTGGGTGTTCTTTTCTTTACATTTAATTCCCTTAAACTTACAAAATACGTGCACAAGTCCACACACATACGTACCCATACTCAGACACACACACAAACACACGGAAGGATGAAATTGACGAATATGGAAAGCTTAGCATAATAATGTGAGGTACTGGTTATTCCAAATTAAAAATATTTATGTTATGATTATAATGTTCATGTCAATCTACAGAAACATAACACACACACACACACACACGCACACAAGGATGAACTTGCTTTACATGGAGGGCTTAGCACAATAATGTGAGGTAGACCTTTGGTTACTTCGAATTAAAAACATTAACAGTGGAATCCTAATGTCTACGAAAGTTTACTGAAAATTATGTCACATGAAATTCCTTCATCTAGCAATGCACTTCCAGAAACTATTTCATCCGTGGTCGATACTTAGTAGTTATTCGACGTGGCAAATGTCAAAAGTATATTCTATACTTGCAAGCAATATTCCCTGAACCCGGTCATTTGTTGTTTGATGTCGACCCGAAGCTGTCGAGAGGCTGGAAATCTAATGGACTTTTATTTCATTGTTTTGTAACGTATGGGCGAAACTACTGTTACTTATAAATAAAGGAGGTCTCGACTCATTCATAAACTGTATTATTAAGAATGGAACTTTTTTGTCTCTACCGGAACTCTTAATAAGTAAAGAATTTCATTCCTCAACCCTTGTCACCATAATCCGAGACACAGCGCCCGAAAAACAAGGATCTTTTGTTTGACAATTGGTGAGAGTTCTCTCGAATTATGTCGTTCTGTTTGACCCTCATGAACATTAGGAGACCTTAACAGCTGCATTGTAATCGAAGCTTCCTTGTTATGCGACATTCGTGCATGTTATTCAGTCTTCGTTGATGTTACTTAAGCAGCCTAAATATTTTTCAAACTTTGTAAATGTTCGTGGAGTTTTGTAAATGTTACCGAAGCTCCATAAATGTCATGCAAGTTCCGTGAATCAATTAGGCTTTGTACTTCTTTACTCAAGCTTTACTGAAGCTTCGTAGTTTTACTAAGGCTTCGTAAATGTTGTTTAGATTTCACAAATATCAATTAAGCTTCCTACAAGTCTATAGCAGTGGTTCCCAACGTGGAGTGTACGGGGGTTTAAATTGATTTTTATGGGAGGTGGGCGGGGAATTCGAAAATGGAGTTATTATCGGTAATTTTTTTTAGCAAGTCTGTGTTGGTATGACTGTGAGCAAATTAATACATACGGTGTATACACATTATAGATACTTTAAAAAAAACTTGTATGTTCTTTGGAAGTTTGTTTAAACCAATTTAATATTGGCCTTTTAGGCTTCCTCCACGCGAATGGGAGTTCACTTTTTGAATCATAAGCATTATATATCACCACAGAGGGCCTCAGGATCTTAGAGGTAATTAGGCGGAGCATGGCAAAAAAAAAAAAAATAAAAAAATAAATAAATAAATAAAAGGTTGGTAAACACTGTTTAGACTGAGGTCATTTTAATCAAGCAAATCATCAGAGCGTATCTAGTTCCAGTATCTGAGTAGAAATACGTTCTTTCTCTCTCAGTGCAGCGATTCGACATCCAAGTAAAAACCGGTTCCAAGGAGAGATAGACAAATAACCCTCTAATTGCTTGAGACAACGGATGATTGCAGTCATATCTAAAGAACAGATGAGGCATCAGATAGAAATTGAAGGATTAATTGTACCTGTCGTATTTCGTCACTTTTCCAGCGAACCGGAACCATCCGAGGTAGAGCACGGATGAAAATTCTCTTATGCTTTTGCTTACTCGGGGAGTAAACCAACAAAACTACTTTGTTATTGTTCTTCTTCTTGTTATTGTTGATGGGGTGATTGTTAGAGAGATCTATGGAAGAACTTAAAAGTTCTAAAAAGGTGTTTAGCATTGACTTTAAGATAAAGGAATTTTAGGACAGACTATTTATGATT
>NC_061098.1:36116652-36121652 GCF_015104395.2 Macrobrachium nipponense | reverse complement strand
TTTAAATGAGGCCGTGACTTAGTGTTTATTCTTAGTACCCGGTTACAGTTCCGGAATATGCCATCCGGGCGCTCCTTTTCTTCACTCCGACATTATCGCTTTTCTTAACGAATACAAACTAATATTCTCGCCATGAATAAATCCATTTTAGGTACTCGTGGCAGGGAGGAACCTGGAGACGCGAGTAAGGTCGACCTTGCCGACCAAATTTGCAGGAATCCCACCTTTATGACTCAAGGAACCGCCTCTCTGTGTTCTTGAGATCAACCCCACTCCTCGGAATCTTATATTAGGTGATCGTAGGTGCGTTTCAGAAGTTGACCTCAGGTCACCTCCAAACTGTTCTTCTTGACACACACAGACGCCTTTTCCAGCCGTCTGTCATCAGATTCTCTGCACCTGAGAATGCAAAGGGACCGTGGAGAATTGGCGGTCAGTATGTGCCTTTATTTACCATGAAAAATCGCTACACATTTCATGATGATAACATTCACGCGTTGGTGGGAATCCTGATTTTCGTACCATCATCCGGGTTAGAATTATTCTTAACGAGGATTTTTTAAAACTGTGTAAAACCAGTTTCGATACGACAACTGTGTAAGGTCCATGTAAAAAGGCCTTTGGAAAACAAACTTTTCGTTTAATAAGTGTGAATTAAATTGTTCATTTGCTACTCATTATTTCTAAGTAACCTTCGGAATGAGACGGGTATTGAATGCATAGTTTATTGCAGGAAAGAACGAGGTACCTCTGTCTCTATAATGAGTGTCAAAAAATAATAAAAAAATGATCATTGCTCGTCTATTACCTAGAATAATGCATAAGCAACTTCTATGGACAGTTGAATGCATATGCAAATATATATATATCGCATACATGGTCCACTAACCCACTTTTGTCTGGAAAATTAGAAAAAAAAACTGTGACAGTTTTTTTCCTCTAAATAATCATATTTTCATGGGTAAATCACCATAACTAATATCTTTCTAGGCACTAGGGGGCGGAGGTGGACAAAGCTCTTGTCTTCATGTGACATAGAGTCGATCCTGAATATCTTACGCTATGGATTTTCACCCTTACTTCCCAGACAAAAGTCCACCTCAAGGAGATTTATACAAGAATGCTTAATTTTATTTATTGTTTGACAGGAATCTGTGGCGATACATTTCTGAATTACTCTTGAACTATTGGCTTTATCTCCACGATTGCTTCATCAGTTTTCTACTCATTGTTCTCAAATCTTCATAAGGGTACTTCTATCAAAATTTTTTTTAGCCTACTCGGGAAGTAAGTCTACAAACTACGTTGTTGTTGTTGTTCTTGATGTGGGGGTTAGGAAAGGTCTATAGAAGAACCTAAAAGGCTCCGAAAAAGATGTTTCGCGTTGAGGAGTTACAGATACAGGAATTTTAGGATAGGATATTTATGATTTATTTATTAAAATGAAAATGTAAAAGAATAAATAATATGCGTGTTAAACAGTACAGAAAATTATTTATAATAAAATATGGCATAATTTATTTTATTGTGGCCACTGAAACACGGCTCTATTTGTCTGTAGATTTTTACCACGTTTTGATTTATTTTGTCTATTGAATTCAGGCTATGTTTCTGTCCAATTATTTTGTTTCCCCTTATAATTAAGAATACATGAACGTGTTTAATTTGTGTCCTTTTTATTTGATCCTTATTGTTAGTATGAGTTGTACCTCGTATGAGAATTCATTACGAAGACCACTTTGCATTAAGTTAGGAATATAATGTTTACAACTTATGTTTACAACCCGAGTAAGCTGGAGTTTGGATCACGCTTTGTTATACATGGAAGATTCGTACAATCTGCAGTGTAGTATGGAGAGGTATTCACGAAATTTCGAATCACAGAAAAGACTTGTTCCGGAATAAAGTTAGATATTATGGACAAATTAATAAGCCAAAAATCATTATAAAATACCTATTTAATTCATTATGTCCAAATGACCTTTTAATGGGATGCCTTATGTATGCAAAATAATTAATTCGTCGAATAATTCGTAGATCTTTAAGCAACAATTTTTTTATTTCAGTAGATAACTGTGTTAATTCTTATTAAATTTAACCTGTTCAATATTACATCCTCTATATATTTTATGTCTTCAAATAAATGTAAGAGGATCCCAATACTTTCACAATACATAATTACAAGATTTATAGGATTGAAAATTATTTCTTTTCTTCCTTAATCCAAAATTTTATCTCTATATTTCTTCAAATTAATTTCCTTTTGGATTAAGAATAAAAATAAAAATAACTGTAGTGATAAAATCTTAAAATAAAGTATTGTGAAATGAATAGGTTAATTCAAAGGTTTGTGAAGACAGTATCTATTTAACTATAAGTCATTTCGTCCCCGCATTGCTTCGCTTACATTATCTGAAATGATTACATGTCAACATAGAAACGCTTAAAAACCTGTTTACCAAAATGCACGGAGGCAGTTCTCACCTTCAGCCTGTGATGATGTCCACCTGCAGGTCGCCAGGTGACGTAAATCATCCACACATAGTCCGCAGGTGTGTGTGTGTGTGTGTGTGTTTGAGAGAGAGAGAGAGAGAGAGAGAGACAGACAGACAGAGAGAGAGAGAGAGAGAGAGAGAGGAGAGACAGACAGACAGACAGACAGAGAGAGAGAGATTTTCTGCGGAGTGCAAGTTCTGGATAAAAGAGAGTGAGGGAGAGAGAGATTTCTAGGGAGTGCCAGGTTCGAGAGAGAGAGAGAGAGAGAGCGATTTCTTGGGAGTGCCAGGTTTTGGATAGAAAGAGACAGAGAGACACAGAGAGGGTTAGACAATTTCCATAGTAGCCAAATATTACTGCGAACGAATGAGATGAGAAGAGAGAGAGAAGAGAAAGGAAGAGAGAAAGAGAGAAGAACTTGCGAAAGGTTGCACTAGCTATCCAGAAAGAGAGAGAGAGAGAGAGACGAGAGAGAGAGAGAGAGAGAGAGAGAGATAATATGCTCAGTAGGCATTATATTCAAAGATGGAGATGACACTAATACACTATCACACATACTTCTTAATGCCTGACTTTATGTGCGTGTGTGTGTGTGTGTATGTATTGCCGGAAAAGGCAGGTCAATACCTCCCAACAGATAAGTGAGCACACGATGTCTCCTCGGTTGGACTAATAAGTCTTTCAGACATCCTAATCCTTGTAACTCCTTGTAACGAGATTTACGACTCCAACAAACAGAGAACCAACTCCCAGTCACCTCCCAAGAACTTGTAAATACCACTCGATGCTTAGCGTAGACTGCGCATTCCTCTTGTTCCTTTGTTTCATTTTCTAGGAAACTGTAGCTTTATTCATCAAGACGGGAAGGTTTTGTTGACTGGAGGTTGGAGTATGCGTTGATTAAATTGGTTTATATGCCAGTTTTTTTTTCTTAGTTGTAACTGACCCGCTTTGTTGAATTAACTTGCTGTAATATCTTCCGTACATATTGGTCTGTAAATTTATTATTATCATTTACTCATTTTGTTTTTTCTGATACATTTCATCTCTAGTCCTCCCTGGGGGCCAGTCGTGAACTTAACCTTGACTCCCTCCGTTAGAAGGAAAAATGGCTTCACTTCTCAGTTCTCAGTGAGCGATGACTTAGCAAAAAAAAAAAAAAAAAAAATCATGTCCACGTTATCAGCGTTCATCCCATAAGGAGTTAGTGACGTCGGTGCACCTCACTCGGTGCACTTTAGGCATTACCCACTGGTTCCATGCAACGTAATAACACCATATAAACAAACAAAAGAAACAAACAAACCTCGGCCCCTAGCTGCAGCCCCTTTTATTCCTTTTACTTTTACTGTACCTCTGTGCAAATCGTCATTCTTCAACCTTACTTTCCACCTCCCAACAAATGTTTCAAAGCTTTTTCCAGTGTTGAATGACCTCATAGGTCCTAATGCTTGGCATTTGGCTTAACTATTATAAGAAATTTCCAATTATCAGAGTTTATGTTTCTAACCGGAAACTTTATGACTGTGTGAAATCACTTTCCGTGTATCTTTTAGGAATGGACGCCCGGCAAGTGTAGCTCTAGATGAAGTGTGCAAAATTCACCCCTTTCGTCTGAGACTTGTGTTTTTTAAAGTCTTTTGCTCACAGGACTCGAGAGGAATAGAACTCTGGTACCAAGGGCCGTGATTCTTCATTATCGTTTTGCAGCTCGTACACTTTTTTTTTTAATTATGAAGACATCGAGTTTAAACAAACCAACACTTAAATCTACAGCACTTCTACTATTGGCTGATAAAACAAGATTTAATTATATTTCTTTTAACTGAACTATACAATACTTCTATTATTTCGCTGATAAAATAAGATTTAGTTATATTCCTTTCAACTGGGTCGTTACACAGGGCTATATTATAGGATCTTGCTTCACTCCAGAGAGATTTAGATCATACTATTAACTGGAGTGTAGCCAGATCCTTAGTCCTGTGTAACGAATCAGTTGAAAGAAATGTCAACGAACTTGTTTTATCAAGTCAAATAATGGAAGTGTTCTAAATTGAGACTCTCATTGATTGAACACAATGCTTTCATAATTTAGACATTTGCCGATAATTATAAGCAAACAAATAAATATATTTAGCTTTATACATGTTTTTGGATTATGTATGGCTAAGCTTCCGTATCTCTTAATAGTTACGTAAGTCTATGGTTTTAGTTTGTGACTGCATGATCCCAGATATCCTGGATCATCTCTTCCCTTTATTACCCTTTGACATTTAACCACCTGGTATTCTTGTTCTTTTTTTATTCCCTTGTAACGTCTTTTCAATTGTCTCATTTGTGCCCCGAAGATCCGTGAATAAACACATGAACGCTGTTTACTTACTACTGAACTGTCATTTTCCTGTGGTATTCACTTTTATGCTGAAGTCACGTATAGCCACCGTCCGGTCTTTAAGCACACACACACACACACACACACACACACACACACACACACATAT
>NC_061098.1:36073911-36116152 GCF_015104395.2 Macrobrachium nipponense | reverse complement strand
ACGCCGAAGCGCTGCAATTGCGCAAAATTAAGAAAGATAAAGCAAAAGAATAGTAATATTAGATAAGAGTGACCAAAGGATAAATAAGACAGAAGGAAATATAAAACTCTACGGAGGTGTCTTCCACATTTCACCATCCATATATGAAACACAGATAAAATGTATATCGGCGCACACATTTCTTACAATTTTCCCGTTTTCTTCATCTTCGATATATGAGTTGAATCTGGACACACCTGTTTTTTCATCTGAGTCTAAAAAACCTATTCCCTTCCTTTTCTTCTATAACCTTAAAAGGACCTTAAATATTTGTACCTAAACTTATAATTTAATTAATTTCTCACATTAACCTTTAAGAACACGTTACATCCAACCGCAGTTCTGACATCTTATGATTTTCCTATTCTTTCTTTCCACCATTTCTCATGTCTTCGACTTGAGATTATGGCTGATACAAGTTTGTCTCTCTTTAGCCGTAGAGATAATGACTATTCCCCAGGGGAAGGTACAGACAACAAATTAAAATCACCTTGTGCTTTGCAAACAAATATTGCTTCGAATGGAGACATTTTAACAGAATCGCTGACCATAGTATTCTCATTAGCTTCCAGTCTGTATGGAAGTGTTGTTACTTTGTGTTCCCATAACTTCTGCTAGACACTCTTAGGTCTCATTTACAAATTCTCTACCATTGTCTGACAATAAAATCTCGGGTACCCCATAACGACATACAGATCTATTGAAGAATGCCACAGCCACTTCTGCCGTTATATACTTTAGTGGGAAAATTTCCACTAATGTTGTTAGTTCATCTACTACCACCAACAAATACCTGTAGCCATTCCCCGATTCAGAGAAATTCCACAATGTCCATGTGTACTCTCTGAAGAGGTCTACTAGATATTGGATATGCTCCTAGTTTGCTTGGATGGAAAGAGTATCCACGATATTAGATAAAATTTTCATCTTACGATAATTACGTATTATTATTCTTATTGTTATGCAATAATTATACGTTAAATCGTGGGTAATGTGAAGAGGTAAATACATAATTACTTATTTACGTTATTTATATTTATTCATTTATTTAATAATGGGATGAGGTTGCTAGACCTATCCGTTTTCCTTGGCCCCAGCACACGCTGGGCTGACTGATGGCTGTAGGCGAAGACCGTTCCACTGTCTAGCATACGTGAGTCGACTGCTACACTTGCTCACCTGTGGTGACCACTTTAGCAGATAGATATATAAGAAATATAGTCTTTATATCCAAAGCAAATCGGTGCCAACAAGGAAAGCGACCTTTATATCCAAAGCTTATTTCATCTGCAAGGCACTTCTTCCCTTCAGCAAACGCCCCGATATTATAGAGGGGAAACATGATTGCATCCTACACGGCGTCACGTTGCTGTCCAAACCGACCCCTATTTGGAATGTGCCAACTCATATCGGCGAATATTTTCCGCTCTCCCGCCATTTATGCTACTCCCGCTCACGATAAGAGCTAGTATCTTGCGCTTATTGTTCGGTATTTCCAATATCTGAAATCTGGAAATTTTTTTGGAACCCTTTATTGACTCTACGGAATGATTGGATGTGTAATCATGCCTCTCGAATGCTTGGAGCAGCGACCAGAGATCGAGCGATTTTTTATCGCGGTCTTTATGTGTTTAGTCGTCAGAGGGCATTTAATATGTTGGTATTTTTTTTTTTCACATCCTATAGATTTGGTATATGACACGTATTCTTATTTTCAAGTTGATGAACTTGTCCAGTATGAAAATTTCTGGAGGGGCGGTATGCCGTCAGTGCACCTCATGCGGTGCAATGTAGGCATTACTTAAGGTTCTTTGCAGCGTCCCTTCGGCCCCCGAGCTTGCAACTACTTTCATTCATTTTTTTTTTTTTTTTTTTTTTTTTTACTGTCCTCCCTTTCATATTCTCTTTCTTCCATCTTACTTTCCACCCTCTTCTAACATTGATTCATAATGCAACTGCGAGGCTTTCCTCCTGTTACACCTTTAAAAAAAAAACAAACCTTTTTTCACTGTCAATTTCCGTTTTAGCAACGAATGGCCTTAGTTGTCCCACTTGCTTGGCATTATGACTAAAACCTATAACCTATAATATGAAAGTTTTCTCTCAACTCGTGAGATTAGGGCTGATCTTTATTCACTGAAGAACGGGAGAGAGGCGACAATGAAATGAACAATGAGAATGTCATGACATACTTTCATATTACTGGATGAAATTTGTTTCTTTTCTTTTTTTTTTCTTATACTCGTCTTCAGCCTTTTTTTTCATTCATATTTCACATCCTTTATTCATTTAGTGTTTACTTCCATAGGAAAATTTTGAAAAACAATCATGTACACAATAAAAACTTTCAATTCTTCATCCGTTTAAAATTTTCATATTGCTGGATGATTTTTTTATATATACTCATCTTCTACGTTTTTCATTCATATTTCACATCCTTTATTCATTTAGTTTTTACTTCCATAGGAAAATTTTGAAGAGAAAAAATCAATAAAACTGTTTCAATTCTTCATCCTTAACATCAGCAGACATCAGTACATCTTTATGGGTTCCATTCGCCATAACATCATTTTAAAAATCACTCAAAAATCTTTACAAAAATCGATATAATATTTTTCTTTTGATATGATTTAAATTATACTGTAAATAATTCTGTATTACCCATGATAGTTTTATCCCAACCAGAATTTGGAATCTGATTCTAGATCTTTGAGGCAATTAAGTGAAAATCTTAATTTAGACATATAGGTAGACATACAGATATAGTGTGTGTGTGTGTGTGTGTGTGTAAGAGAGAGAGAGAGAGAGAGAGAGAGAGAGAGAGAGAGAGAGAGAGAGAGAGCTTTTCAGTGGCGACCTAACTCACTGTATCTTTCGAAACAAAATTCCACAGGACTGATTTTTTATAAAGCCATATCAGGCTTCACGTAAATGCATTTTCTTGTTCACTTCGTATATGAAAAGTAAAGGGATGAAACGGAGCTCTAATAGTCGTGTCTTTTTCAGTTTAAAATCCTATTTTTTGTCATTTTTTTTTTTTACTCCTATCATGAGTGATCTCAACCAATTGTTAGTTCCGTACACCGTATTGCTTTCGTTGTCATTTTCTTGTTATATCAATTATATACTACGCCATTCTTTCATATATTTCATCGCCAGAATAATATTTCTGTTTATAAACTAACAGGTTTTAGAGGGAGATGGATTTTTTTTTCTTTTATTGAATGCCTGAATTTCTTTCGTTTAGTTTGACAATATTATTGTATCCATCACTGCGACACCCCTCCAGGTATTCGTCGCTTTCGGTTGTTCCGAGTCAAGGAGTCCTCATCAGGCCTCTTGTACCCACTTTGTGCCACATGTAAGGGCTACCTTGACTAAAAGCCTCGCAAGCACATCCCAACCTTTGCGATTCTGAATTTAGTCATCAGTTAAAGTAGTTAGACTTCAGGTAAAAAAGAAAAAATAGAAATACTACCTGCATCCCCCGTTCAGTTACCTATGCAGAGAATCATTATTAAGAAAAGTTTGTTGACACAGCTTAAGGAGGCCTTATGCCAACACGGCTCTGTTGGTCCGGCAACGGGTGTTCTCTGGTTGATTCTTGTGTGGCATAAATATAATAATGATAATGAGTGAGTAATGAAGACGAATGCTATGTTAATCACAACTAAAATGAACATCATTTACTGAAAACCTAAACTTAATCTTTACAAAATTTAATTGATACCACTTTGAACCCATCGAGAATAATGTAAATGTGATACTCTTCTTAAAAAGGAATTCCGTAGCAAAAACTCACTCCAGATTTCTCCCTGAAGCAACATTAATAAAAATATTACCTCTCAAGGACCCTGAAGAAGAAGAAGAAGAAGAAGAAAATTGAAGATATATTGACCACCAAACATCCTTCCTTTGACGATCTGAAGGCGAATCATCCAACCCAGCAATTGATTGACTGATTTATGTTGATTAAAACTGGCGCCACATCTAGGTTATAGACGTCGACAATCAGGTCCGGTCCGCGACTCTGGCCTCCATCTTCTCTTATTGAGAGTCCTGGTGTTCTGCGCCCTACAACGGCTCTAGGCTTTGGATTTCTGATCCAAAGGGCGGCTTCTTGGCAGGAGGAGTTCACGAGACGCTTCCTTGATTGCTCCGATGAGTGACAGATAGTTGGTGGTTAAGGGAACAGAGTGGATAAGCGAAACCTGTGTCGGTGCCAGATGGGAATTGTATGAGGTCTGTCTGTCTGTCTGTCTCTCTCTCTCTCTCTCTCTCTCTCTCTCTATTATGAAAAGGAAAATGTGAAGATTCAGATAGAAAATTGTATGAAGTATCTCTCTCTCTTTCTAGTATAAAGGCGACACGAGGTTTGACACACACACACACACACACACACACACACACACACACACACACACACACACACACACATATATATATATTATATATATTAAACAGGCAGAGGTTCTCTAAACCCAAACTATACAATGAAGGCAGGGGAAGCACACCAACAGGTCAAGGAACTCATATTTATTAAGTTGCAACGTTTCGAAAGCCAACCAGCAGGCCTCATTTTCAAGCTAGAAAGTAACAATATCTAATTAGTACAATAAAATTTAGCTACAATATTAAAATACACAATGTAAAGTACAATAAAACATTCACAGTTAAAGACACAAGTAAGGACCAACCGTTGAGTGTGAAGAGAGAGAAGGACTAACAAAAAACGTAAACAGTTCACGAAAGGTAAAGAGGTGTAGACGTGGCATGAGTTTTCAGTGAGGGGACCAGTTTTTTTAATAAACAAAGATTCATTAATTGTTAAAACCTTGTGATTGAAGCTCTGCCCAAAACCTGAAAGTCCTTGTACTGAATAGAATACCTACATTTATCGGTATGATCCCTTATGTTGGAAAATTCGGGATTCGAAAGCTTAGTGCCAGTTCTATAGCTGATAGCTCTATGACTGTCGATTCGGACCTTAAGTAACCTATGTGTCGATCCAATATAGGTTCCTCGATTTACATCGAGAGGACAAGTAAACTTGTAAATGACACATGAGGTCATCAATGGATCCAAGCGGTCCTTGAAGCTGAAAAGGCTACCGATATTCAGTGGGTTTGTGGGTATAATTTTGATTTTCATGGCAGGGAGATGACCAGATATTAAAGCGTGGAGTTCCTTATAAAAAGTTGTATTGTGAAATAAAAGGAAGGCTAGCATAGAACGGTAATTTAGGAACGTGAGGAGTAGATGACGTGGAACAAAAAATATTATTTAAAAATTTGGAGATAAGCTTAAAGAACAACTGGGTGGGAAAGCAGTTGCTGTTTAAAATATTTTGCAAGAACGTGACTTCATTGTGAAAAGATTGCCAACTAGAAGACAAAGCAAAGGCTCGGTGAAGCATGGTTATTAAGGCATTTATCTTGAAATCAAGAGAACAAAAACTATAAAAATTTGTACCAAGACCAGTGAATGTCTTTTTTTCTAAAAGACATTCACTGGTCTTGGTACAAATTTTTTTATAGGATTTTTGTCTTCCAAAGAAAAACTATTCCGGAAGCTGACTTAGGGAAAACTACTTTCCTTGTTTTCTCATTTCCTTTCTTTTTTGGGGGAAAGTCTAGAGACTTAGTTCCTCAGGAGATGAAAAGTTGTGTAGAGGAATAAGATGGATATGAGGTCTATTGCTGGAGGCTCTTCCAGGATCCAGGAATTACTCCAAAATTTTCCTGCAGGTAGAAGCTGAGAGACTGGAGATATTTACACACACACACACACACAGAGAGAGAGAGAGAGAGAGAGAGAGAGAGAGAGACGAGAGAGAGAGAGAGAGAGAGAGAGAGAGAGAGAGAGAGATTGTAAGTTTGTAAATGCCAAAACTAAAACCATAAGATTATTTTCCCTCTAAAACGTAATATTGTTCTGTTGTTGTTATGCTGTAAATGTTCAAATTGTTATTCTTCTGTTATGGAAATGGAGCGGATTAGTGAATGGTGCCGTAAGTGGGGTATGAGGCTGTATGACAAAACTAAAACACTATTGATTTATAGTAGATCTCGTACTGATTTCCCAGCCCATCCTCCCATACCGGTGGATGGACTCTGCTGAATGAGTCCGAACGCTTCAATTATTCTAGGATGACTTTTGAAATCACATGTTACTTTTGAGAAACATCTAATGAAAGTGTCAGCAAATGCCACACAGATGTTAGGTATTCTACGTCAGGCGACATTCATTTAGAACTGATAAAATCAGGCATTTGTCTTTCCTCTAGTACTCTGGTATGGATGTCTGCCTCTACCAGAGATTTATCCCTTTTAGACAATGGATCGTGGTGGTAGGTTTCTGTTTCCTAATAGTAGCAGTTACAATTTGGGACCATTGACGCATTGTCTCTTCTTTGTCCTTTTTCTCAAGTTTTATTTTACTAGAGATTTTCCACTTTCACAATTGATCCCTGATCCCGTTTTCCTGCTGAGGGCAACTATAGATTCGCTGAACAGCAGCACCAATATGCAGTCAATGAGCCTCTCTGTCGAACTTCTCAGTTCCAGAGGTCCTTTATTCCTCGCTCCGTTGGACTGTGGAACAGCGTCCCTGAGGATGTTGGGCAACTGGAACTTCTAAAGTTTAAAAGAAGATGCAATGTATTGCTATAATAAAAGAATTTTCCTTATATTTGACTTAATTTTTATCAATTTGTTTATTAATTTCTTAAACCGGTTTTCATTTTCTTATAACTGATCTCCTCTTTCTGTATTTCCTGCTACTTCACGTCACTTCTTTCAAATGAAAACCATTGTTTTCATTTGATTTTAAAGTCAAGGGACCCCGTGGGCTTGTTCCATATGAATAGGGTTTAATCTTCTGAGTAATAACAATAAACAATCAATATCTTCCCTAAATGCGCTCCCCGAACAATAGACGCATATTTTATCCCCAAGCACTGGCAGTCTTCAAAAAATTGTCTTTTCTCATAAAATTATTTGATATCTCCTTGACGTTCTGGAATGACAAGACATATTTCCTGTAGCCTTTGACTCCTGCGATGAATATCTCTTTAGCTTTGGAATTACACCTGAAAAACAAGTTTTGGATTGTAGCTTGGCCCAGCATAGTCTTAGAGTTTGAGTTTTTCCGTGACGAAGCGTTTTTCTTGGTTTGTTTTAATGCAATAGCTGCGACCTTCTTTTTTGTGGCGCTGAGAAATATTTGTACATCATGAAAAAACTCGGTATCGTTAGATAGTGGAATTTAAAGGGCTTATTGAAAAGCTATCTGAATATTGCTGGCTTCAGTGATTTATATCATTGAATGGTTCTTATTAAATAAGATAATTGTCATAAGAATTTCGGTATAATTAATATCTGGAATAAAACCGTGATTATAGTGTTAAAGTCTTACAATTGGAAAATATAGTTTATTAGAAAATCTCTCAATCACTAAAATAAATTTATGTTTAACGAGTTCGGAGTTCGGCTGCAACTGTCAACATGTCTGTCTGTGATAAGAGATTTGTCAGACGTCATTCATATTGCACAAGAGCATAATACGCGCCATGGAAAACGTCATAAGTTACAAAAAAAAAAAAAAAAAAAAAAAAAAAACATAAATCAATCTATCATTTAGAATGGTTCACAGAATTTCAGAGTCTGATTATTTTTGTTAATTTATGCATGTTAGTCTAACAGTTGATCAGAAAAGGCAAACGCATCGCAGACAAGCATGAAGTTTGACTTCTGAGATAAGCCACTTTCAGATGCGAATAGAATTTTGTTAAGGGACCCTAGACCCAGTACAAGAAAAGTAGAAAATGATCCCATGTAAAAACTGTTAATTTCCTCCAGGTTTTTATGTAGTCCGGCCCGTTTGCGCGTGCGTAAGTTTAAATACCACGGACATTTGAATGTCAACCGACTCAAAATGACTTCTGTCAAATGATGGATGATCGGAAAATTTTTTTCGGATTTTTCTTGGATTTTTTCCTTAATTTTGTTCAAGAGGCCAGGTATTTCTCTTGAAATGTTTCATACCCATTTTCTATGATCTGTAAAGGTAGATTTACACCTACGCACCTTTGTGTTACGGGCAGTTACGGCGTTGGTCCGCGCGATGTCAGAAAAAAATTACCGTTATTGGGCGGCGTGCCGCGGACCCGTGCGGTGTGTTACGGGCATGTTACGTCATGTTGTTGCGGTGACGTTGCAGTGTCTAGCGCAGTGCTACCGCGTTGGTGCGGTTTTATGGTGCATGTTGCTATGCCAGGGCATGCCCTCTTACAGCTTTGTACTCCGTGTAACGGTGTGTTGCGGGGCTTGCGGTGTTGTTGCGGAATGCGCGCACATGTGCACAGGAATGCGCGCACATGTGCACAAGACACGACGTGGAACGCCGCATGATTGTTGCCCCCCAACCTCACATGATACATACTACACCCACCTCTCAAAAATATGAGCCCCCCCCCCTTCCAACCTCACATGGTACTTACACCCACCTTTCAAAATAAGAGCCCCCCGCCCACCGCCCCCCTCCCCCCAACCTCGCATGATACATATACCCACCTCTCAACAATAAGAGCAGGATATAAAAAAAAACACTACTTCAAAATGTAAAGGGGAATGGTACTGGGTACTCAATGGGGCAATCTCCTAATCTCTCTCTCTCTCTCTCTCTCTCTCTCTCTCTCTCTCTCTCTCTCTCTCTCTCTCTCTCGAACTTGGGAATCCAAATGAGAAGCAAATGTTGGACATAACAAAAATACTTACTAAACAAACATGAAAAGCATAGAATGTAGGAATATGAAGTTGTGACTTTTTTTTATATCATAACATTTTCAACTGCAAATATCATATATTATCAACTGAAGTCAATATGTCTTTAGTCAGTTCCACATTTTTCATTGTTCCCCTGTTAATAACCATGTCCAGTCAATGTTAATTATTGTTTCATTACTTTATATGTGTTCATGTTCATTTGATCATGCTCTAATATTTCATTATTGTTCCCTGTTCATTTGAATCATGCTCTCATTTCATTATTTTTTCTCCCTTGTATGTTATTATATCATTTGATGGCCCTATTTATTTCATGTTACATTTCATTTTATATGTTCAAGTTATTTTCCGAGTTCTATTTATTTCATATTTCAAATTTCAGATATCGTATTTCCTGTTATTTTCCTTCATGTTATTATTCTTTTAAGGCCATGCTATTTCATTATTCAATTTCATTTTACCCAATCATATCATCATATATATTGTCATGTCATATAAATTAAGCATCAATAAGGAAAATGTAAATGCAAGTCAATAATTCAACATATTTATTACAAAAGGAAACATTATGAATGGTATAAGATATACAAAAACATTTATTATTACGAAAAAATTTTTGTAATTATTTATACATTGTTTGTGTTCTTGTATCACTCCGTTGTGTCGGGGTCATTGTCCTAGAGAGGCGCCGTATTACCCCGCACGCCGCTTGCACGCCGCCAGCACGACGCACGCCCTGCAACATGTGCGAGCCATGTATTAATCGTGTATGAAGACGCCGTTAGGGCACAGCACGGGCACCGCACACCACCGTAGATATCGCGCCGTAACACTCACGCACGGAAGGTATGAACCCGCACTGAGCCACGCATGGTGCGGTGTGGTGCGACATCTTGCGGACCTGTGCAGGTTCTTACCTCTTTTGTTGCGGTACCGAGCCACACCGCTTACGGTTTCATTGGACTTCATCAGGCCGCCGGACGCCGCGCAAAAATTTGAAAAGTTTAAAATCCTGGCGGCGCCCTGCGACTTTGGCGGCCCGCGCCAGCCACCACCAGCGGCGTCCTTACCTTTTGGAGCGCTTTCTGGCGGCTTCTTGCGGACCCACGCCGTAACTGCCCACAACAAGAAAGTGCGTAGGTGTAAACCTACATGAGTTTCAAATTTTTTCCCAGATTAGAAGCAAACTTTGAGATCAAAAACGTACATGAAAAGTATAGGCAATAAGTCAAATTGGCTTTATTCAGATAACAATAACCCCAGGCAGCTTTTTCAGCACGAAGTTTGAGAGAGAGAGAGAGAGAGAGAGAGAGAGAGAGAGAGAGAGAGAGAGAGACTGGAGCATTATTATTAACTTAACCAGTTTAATCACCACAGGAGACGAAGACTCTTCAATTTAGGGTAATAAACTTAAACTAATATTTGGTTTTCGGGATAAAATAAATACAGCCCTCACTTAAAGAAGGTGAGATTTACTTCGGCTTCTGAAATTACCTTTGGATGCACTAAAGTGTAATTACAGAGCACTTCGTATTACTTGCCCCCTTAGAAAAAAAAATAAATAAATAGATAAAGGAAGAAGAAATTAGTAATTTTTTCTCCTCGAAAAATTACAGAGATGTACGAAATTACGAATCTCATTTTTGGTAATTTCATGAATCAGTATTGATAAAATGCATTGATAAAAGTCGTTTAACCACTCAGTAGGTGCCTTCAGTAAGAAAGAGAGACTCATTTCGAATGAGTTTCATCTACAGGACCAAAAGTTGCGATCCTTGAACCGCTACACCGATATTTAGGAACTGAAACCAATAAATTATCTCGAATATTCAATTAGACTTTTATATATATATATATATATATATATATATATATTATATATTATATATATATATATATATATATATATATATATATATATATATATATTTTTTTTTTTTTTTTTTTTTGCTTACTTTTTACTTAGGCATCAGGGAACGATCACAGTTTGGGAAAGACAGAAAACTTTTTTTTACTTTTTCTTTCAGGGGTGTGGCTTTGACGCCCTTTGTGGAGATTTGATTTTTAAATTCCTAAAAACAAGCTAGTTTTTTTTTTCTATCCGCACTCAGATCTTAAAAACCAGCAAGGCTAGAGGGCTGCAGATTGGTATCTTGCAACCTTCTAGCCTCGGTAGTTTTTATTTTATTTGAGGTTAAATTTAACCATAATCGTGCTTCTGGCAACTATATAATAGACAGGCCACCACCGGGCCGTGGTTAAAGTTTCTTGGGCTACCGTCTCCTACAGCATTATACCGAGACAACCGAAAGATGGAGCTATTTTCTGTGGCCTTGATTATATGCTGTACAGAAAACTCGATTGCGCCGAAGAAACTTTTTACTTGTTTATATTTTGTTTTTAATTCTTTTGATTATTTTGTTCATAATCCATGTGTTTTGTAATAATAATAATAATAATAATAATAATAATAATAATAATAATAATAATAATTCAGAACGGCTAGGGTGATACGTGCCAATAGACCAGACATGATGTTGATTGACAAAATCAAGAAGAAAGTATCACTCATTGATGTCGCAATAATATGGAGCACCAGAGTAGATGAGAGAGAGAGAAAAAAAAATAGAAAATTTATAGGTATCAAGACCTGAAAATAGAAGTAAAAAGGATATGGGATATGCCAGCGGACACTAGGCGCGATCCTGAGATCCCTGAAAAGGAACCTGGAAAATCTAGATGCCAAAGGATCTCCAGGACTCATGCAGAAGAATGTGCTCCTAGAAACAGCGCATATAGTTAGAAAAGTGATGAACTCCTAAGGAGACAGGATGCAACCCGGAACACGCCACCACGCTATGAAAACCACCCAGTCGAGTAGGATGACTGTGATAGAACCCCCCCCCCCCCCCCCCACCCCCCCCCCCCCCCCCCCCCCACCCCCCCAATAATAATAATAATAACGACTTAGGATTCATAACATGTCATAACTAGCCAAACAAAAGTTTTTGATTTTTCGTCTGATTTCCTCCCTATATTGATTAGCCAGAATTGTGAAAGAGTAGTTTTAATCACATTTCTAATAAGACTTCTCGGGCTCTGATTAATTGAGGGGAAAAGGAGATGAATTGAAATGACATCATTTTATTTTCCATTTTCAAAATAACTAATCAAAGTTATTCTCGATGGATGGAAGCCTTTGAAGGTTTGCGGAGGAGTGGTTTACATTCATTGTCAGTAATATATGAAAATGAAGATTAAAAGCTAAAAATATTTGAATTTGAATAAAATGACACCAGACACTTAGTTACACTTACTCGGGGAGTAAGCCTACAAACTACATTGTTATTGTTTCTGTTATTTTTGTTGGGGGGTGGGAAAGGTATGGATAAAAAGTTTTGAAAAAGGTGTTTTGCTTTGAGTTAAAGGTACAGGAATTTTAGGGTAGGATATTTATGATTTATTCAATAGAATGAAAATGTGGAAAAATAATGTGTATGTTAAACAGAAACATACGGTTATTAGTTTCTAATGAAATATAGTCGTATTTATTTATTTCAATTTTCGTTGGTGAATCAAGGTTCTATATTTGTCTGTAGATTTTACCACGTTTTAGTTTACGTTAAAAGTTAGGAATTTAATATTTACAACTTGTGCGCGATGGAAAAATCTTGCAGGCGTCCCGAGTAAGCTGGAGGGTGGATCACGCCTTGTTATCTATCAAAATAAAAAAATAATTTTCATTTCATCAGTCACTTTCAAAGTTACGTTATTCGACAGAATAATATATGTCAAGCCGAACAAATATATTCAGTAATACAATACAATACAATACTAATGAACAGCGTTGAGAGAGAGAGAGAGAGAGAGAGAGAGAGAGAGAGAGAGAGAGAGAGAGAGAGTCTTTGAATATATTTCATATTTTATTAGTTGAAAATGTTTACCACCCTGCAGAGAGAGAGAGAGAGAGAGAGAGAGAGAGAGAGAGAGAGAGAGAAAGAGAGAGTCGGTTATGCTACAGGTAAACTAGAAGTCTCCACTTAAGATTACCTCTCTCTCTCTCTCTCTCTGATTCCAGACCCCATAGACATTCACAAAAAGCGAGACGTCCCGTAGTCAAGCGCGAGATTTTGTCGAAATATTAGGTCATCGTTGGAAGAGTTGGCGATCGTTGTGCCAAACCGGTTAGACGGAACAGATGAAAATTGAAGGCAGGAAATGAGGAAATGTTGGATGAAATTGTCAAAAAGCTTTTGGGTTCTATCAAACAATCGTTTACTTTTGAGCTGTTGCTTTGAAGCATTTTAGGAAATTTAGTTACACCAATTGGAGATCACTTTGGACCGGGTTCAGCGGTCCACACCCGGACCCCCTTTAGCACCTACTCATACTTATGGTCTACTTTCTGGTGGGGCTGGACGAGTGGTTTACGTGCTCTCCTAATTATTCGGTAGTCCCGGGTTCGATTCCTCGCTCTGCCAGATGAATTTATTTCTGCTGATTAGGAATTAATTTATCGGTATTATATTGTTCGGATTCCACAATAAGCTGTAGGTCGCGTTGCTAGGTAACCAAATGGTTCATGTTCACATAAAAATATCTAATCCTTCGGGCCTGCCCAAAGAGAGATGATAATCAGCTCAGTGGTCTGGTTAAACTAAGATATACTCGTGGGCAGGCAAGAGCCCGTGCTAGCATAGGGCTAACTTATCTAAAGCAATCACTCCAGTGTCCAAAAGTGAGGTTGCAAAGGTTTTTCAGAACATTCCAGAGAACTTTGACTGATAACATCTTAGTTTAAGATATGTTTGCTTATTTATTTTATTTATTTATTTATTTATTTATTCTTTTTGGCTGTTCCCATTAATAGTCTGTCATTCTATTTCGTAATTTTTGTTTGTTTTACTTTCAGTAGCATTCTACTGATCATTTGCATTGTTCCTATTTTATTTATCCTTTAACCATTCCCCATTTCCATTCTTTTATTGCCTTTCCTTTGATTTAATTTCAAATTCTTTAAGTAACTTTCACGCATACATCTCCTATTCATACATTTATCATTATTCCTTTTATTATTTCAAGAAGTATCCATTATCTTTACTCCTTTTCTATCATTTACCTGGTTCCCGTTTCTTCCAGATTCCCTCAATTCTTGTTTATCAAACTGTATCGCATTTTTCATTCGGTTTCTCCTTTTCTATGAAGTTTATTCTATTTCTTTTTGAACGTTTTCGTCAATATTTAGTTGGATTTAATTTCTTTCATTCTCCTGTATATACTGCTTAGTTTCTTTCAGTTTCCTTTGGTTTAACTTAATTAAACTTCGTTAACTTCACAAAACTTCGCGTAGCTTAATGGTTAAACACTACTCAATACTCAATATCCAACACTCTCTCTCTCTCTATCTCTCTCTCTCTCACGTACGTACGTACATAAAACGACTAAGTATCTAATCCAGGATAACAGGGCATTTCATAATTGCCCACCAATTTCTCTCCCGACACCTTTAACTGTCAAGGAACTTGGCAATATAACCGATGTTGCAAATGATATGGCTGGATAAATCCCGGTAAGTGAAGCCTTTTCATTTTGTCTTATTTAGCTTCAGGCAGTTTCAGGAAGCTCAAGTCCTTCCACATTACCTGAAGTATCTCTTGTCATTTCTCTCCTTGTGCCAACAAAATGTAAACGTTTCTGTCTCAGTGGTATCGAGGAGAGCGGAACAAGGAAACGTTTGTTTCTAATTAATATTGAGACTCGAGGAAGCTGGAAACTTTTGTTTATGGGAGGTACTGGGACACTTTGAAGCTGGAAACGTTTGTTTCTGAAAGATATTGAGAAACATGGCACCTGTAAACATCTGTTACCTGTTATTTTGTATTAACTATGTATTTGTGCGGCTTTTGAAGTATTAAAGTGCCCGTTTGTATGGGACTATCTTTTGCTATAATTGAACATGGTTCTAGGAAAATTCTACCTTTTTTTTTATCATAAAGTCCCAATTCAGATTACACGTTCTCATCTTTGACCTGTTATACAGAATTAGCTATTGCTAAAAATATAATTCTAAGACATCAATTTCCTCCGAATTCCCCTCCGGTTTCGCTGCCTACTCATATTAGCGCAGTTTTCTTTGAAAAAAAAAAAAAAAAATGAAAGCAAGACAGTGGCGTCCGTCCAGTAAAGAGTAAATTTCGAGGCAATTTCTGTCTTCCTTCTTTCGCAGATCGTGAATTCAAGGACATGAGAATCACCACTAAAATCTCGTTGTTCCATCTCTTATCCTCTGTCAATGGAGGACTTTTGAGTGGTGTTTCTTAACCTTAGTTCATACTGATTTTTATGTGAGCAGTGTTCCTTTCTAAAAGGGGAGTCGTTGAAGATGGTGAGATGTTTTTTTTTTTTGGACTTATCCATAATAAGAGCTTTTTTATTAAAAAAAAAAAAAAACTTCTGGTTAATTGATGATTACTGATAAAGTCTGTTATGCTTATTTCTATTGCCTGAATCAGATCTTTGCAGTCTATAAAGATGCAATCCGTAAATAATGCCCTGTATCTCGTTACTCCATTCGAAGACAATCTCGCTGGCTATAAATGTCAGTCAGTTTGGATAGTTATAGCTTCAGGTTTGAGTTATATCCCTTGAAGCGAGGTTGATCAAGTCTTTGAAATGTTTACTGCCTAATATTTGACTGGAAGATTTCCTGACAATCTATTTATAAATACATCCTATATTTTCTCGTCCTTGTTCTTCAAATCTACTACATCCTCTAAGCTAAAATATATCAATAATCAATTTAACTAGCTGTCAGTTTCGTAAAGTAAATAATGAGAACTAAAGTTAATTTGAAAGATACATAAAAAGAGAAACATTATTTGAAGTGTTTCGGTTGGCAAATATTTGCAGAATAATTTTCACGAAGACTTATAAGAACTAAAATTTTTACCATTTCTAATCTCTCTCTCTCTCTCTCTCTCTCTCTCTCTCTCTCTCTCTCTCTCAATAATCGTATTTAACCCCCCGCCCCCCCGCCCCCCCCTCCCCCGCGTGAATAGGACAACAGAGTTTCCCTGTTGTGTTACTCTTGTTAATACAGCGGTTTTTTTTGCTGTTAAAAAGATACCTGGTGGTTGATATGATAATTCCTGTGTCACATATATATTTCCTCCATAAGAAATATACTTGCAAAAATGTATCTCGTGGCAGTGATTTATTTATAAGTTAATAATATGACTGACAGTGCAAATTCATATGGTATTATATATATATATATATATATATATATATATATATATATATATATATATATATATATATATATATATATATATATATATATAATGTGTGTATGAAAAAAGGAAAAAACGTCGTAAAGGTTAAATACAGATTGCCTAACAGTTATCGTGTTTATTGTAGCTCATTTTGTAGCACATCCATGACTCAAATAAATTGTATGACATCTCCCTTTTCATTTTCGACCACCGCCCTGATAAAGTTTCACTAATAACTAAAAAAATCACTTCTTGTATTTCGTGTCTGTACAAAATTAACGTTACTTGAATACCTGTCTTTTATATATAAAAAATGTATGATTTATTAGTGATGAAACACCTTAAAAGATTTTTTAAATATTGATCAACAACATATTAGTCTCACCTCGTTTTCTATTGAATGTTTGGGGGAAGGGTAAACTATGATAGTCAATCTCTAAGTTAATGATGAGGCACTCAGTTGCACAGCCACTTTGGAACCAATATTCTCCGTGGTGTTGGAACTAGCGTATCTGCCTGGAATTTAATCGTTAGTCCTAGCATACACTTATAGTTAGGAATATTATGATACGTCTCTGTAATGATATATCGCTATATGTAGCAATTTAACTGATATGGAAATCTGTATCATATCTGTGTCCGTCTAGTAAGAAAAATCACTGAAGTTTCGCAGCCGCTTTATAATTGGCAAATAATATTAAGGGTAATAAAGCAGCGAAAGAGGTCAGAGACCCGACAAATAAGGAAACAACTGACTATGAATCGGTTTCATTTCAGAGGAAATGTGACGTTCCCGAAATCCGACACCGGAGAAGATTGCAGATTTTAATGGAATGAGAGAAGCGATTCTGAATCAGTTGGAAATCAGCTATTTTCTTATTTTCCTTCTCTGGAATCTGTATCTGACATAAAGGATTTTTTTACTCGGTAAAATTCTGAGTTAAACATTTAATTTTCTACTGGCAATATTTAGAGAGATCTGAAAAAGGATGAACGCCACGTGATGATTGTTTTAGTTAATATTCACGTCGTTATTAACGTTACCAAAACTACAACACCTTCGAATTGCTCACTATAAGTACCCTTGGAACTTAAACACTTGCACTTGACATCTGCCCTGAATGAGGAAAATGATTTCCATATCAAATAAGTAAAATGTTTTGAATACGAATAAGCTATTCTCGTTTCCTCAACACACGCGCAAACCCAAATAATAGTAAAAGAGAATAATTCTCGGAACTAGATCCTTATTCAAATGCGACATATCCCAGAAACATTTAATAATCAGTCCCGCAAATTGCTGAGTGAAAGTTTCTTGGACCATGATGGCTGGAGGTCTGAGAGATTCAGGGACTCCTAATGAGGTCCTTCTGTAGGTGGACGTTTTCCCCGATGTAGTAATGGTTCTCATTCTCCTCCGATCTAATGATTCTCCAGCCGAGAGAGAAAAACCTTTTCTTGTGTCATTGAAAAGAGAAGGGATGTTTTGAGTTTCTAATAATTTCTTTCCGATGTCCACAGTAGATTGAAATGATGCAGAATAAAAAGAAAAAGTATGTTTTGTAGTAAAGGAACGGGCACACATGGTTCGATCTGAATGTTTGAATGAATGTAGTGGTTCTCAAATTTTTTCTCACTTCATTCCTCCCATCATGAATTCTCAACCTTCGTTTGGCTCCCACCCCAAATTAAAAAAGGGGTAAATAAAGGATAAATAAATAATTAAATAAAATGTTGGAGAAAACACCTGGTTTTATAAGAAGTAAATTCATTACGAACTTGACAGTTGTAATTATCTTAGTCGGTGGATTTCGCAGTTGTAACCATATTACGTAGCTTGACAAGTTAGTGAACATAAATTTAAAAATAAAACAAATTTTTCTTCAGCCAGGACAGAGTGACTATGCTACATATAAATAATGATTTTCAGCAATATTATAGAATGTTTGGTTTGCAACAATCTGCTTTGCTCCATGAATTCTTGCGATGGTCCCCTTAGGTTGAGAACGCATGGTATAAACCTACCTATACACAGTTCGAGTAAAATAAAGTAAGTTCCACTTTTCCTCCAATATAAAGGGCTTATGAAATGATAATTATTCAGAGAGTTTTTTCGGGTTAATGAAATGCAGATGTGTTTTCGGCGGTGAATATACACGTAATTGGTCTTTTTATTTGCGGGTATATTAGATTATGCGCCACATTCTACCTTTTATTTGTAGATTTTGCAGAATTCATCTATTCAGGTTTTGTAATTAGTTTTGTTCTATAGATATAAATGTTTATACTTTTGTCAATTCTAATGATGTTTTTTAAATTATTATTTTTTTTATTGCAAGACAAGCAGCAATTTTTTTTTCTTACTAACACCTTGTTTCAGTACTCCTCCCAACGTGTAATGTATTAAAGTTTATAACCATTGAAATTCTAACCTTACCATCAATTTGAACCTACTTTCGATGATAAAATAACGAACGAAGGTCACATCAGGCGCCAGAGAGCCAAAGCTTACCAGGAAGTTTGACTCTACTCGCTTCTAAATTCGACATCCAGAAACTTATCATTAAGTTGGGCTGAGTGCAAAGAACAGATGCTTGAATTTCACGGTAATTAAAGAAAGATTAAAAGGTTTTTAACGAATTAAAATAAGAATAACAGAGGATAATGAAGAGTTATGCAAAGGATCTCGGTAATATTTTGTTTCTATGTTTGTAAACAGGATGGAGTTTTTATTCAAAACATGGTATGAGAATGGAAGTTGTTCTAAAAGGAAATATACTATAACACTTCGAGTATACATATATATATTGTATTAGAAGATAATAAAAAGCTTCATTTTCTTGACTAGATTCTTCCATTCTTTCGAACCAAAGGCCAAATGCATTAAGTGAGAAAGGAAAACTGCAAGGGATAATTGTAGATTTATTTTGATAAATTTCTATCTCGGCTGGATATAGCAGAGCTGACCTCCCCGGTGTTACGCGACCCAAGTGAACATATGGGTGTCGATGTAGCAATCTTTCCGTTGTATTTAGTTCCATTAAGGCTACAGCACAAACGCTTACACCTTAAGAAGTAATTGTTAACTGTGGGTGTTCTTTTCTTTACATTTAATTCCCTTAAACTAGACCTTTGGTTACTTCGAATTAAAACCATTTCCATTGGAATCCTAATGTCTACGAAAGTTTACTGAAAATTATGTCACATGAAATTCCTTCATCTAGTAATGCACTTCTTGAAACTATTTCATTCGTGGTCGATACTTAGTAGTTATTCGACGTGGCAAATGTCAAAAAGATACTTTATCCTTGCAAGCAATATTCCCTGAACCCCGGTCATTTGTTTTTGGATTTCGACCCAAAGCTGTCGAGAGCCTGGAAATCTAATTTACTTTTATTTCAATGTTTTGTAATATATGGGCGAAACTACTGCTTCTTATAAATAAAGGAGGTCTCGGCTCATTCATAAACTGTGTTATAAAGAATGAAACTTTTTCGTCTCTACTAGAACTCTTAATAAGTAAAGAATTTCATTCCTCAACCCTTGTCACCATAATCCGAGACACAGCGCCCGAAAAACAAGGATCTTTTGTTTGACAATTCGTGAGACTTCTCTCGAATTATGTCGTTCTGTTTGACCCTCAGGAACATTAGGAGACGTTAACAGCTGCATTGTTTTCGAAGGTTCCTTCTTATGCGACATTCGTGCACGTTATTCAGTTTTCGTTGATTTTACTTAAACAGCCTAAATATTTTTCAAGCTTCGTAAATGTTTGTGGAGTTTTAATGTTAACGAAACTTCATAAATGTCATGCAAGTTCAGTGAATCTTTTAGGCTTTGTACTTCTTTACTCAAGATCTGTAAATTTTTTTCCAATCTTCGGTAAATGATACTGAAGCTTCGTAGTTTTATTTGAAAAAGCTTCGTAAATTGTTTTGCTAGACTTCACAAATGGCTAATTAAGCTTCCTACATAATCTAGAGCAGCGGTTCCCAACGAGGGGCGTACCAAGGGTTAATTTGATTTTTATGGGAGGGTGGGCAGGGAATTCTGAAATGGAGTTATTATCGGTGAATTTTTTTTCATGCAACTCTGTGTTGGTATGACTGTGTGCGAGTTAATACATACGGTGTATATACAGTATGGATACTTGAAAAAAAAACTTGTATGTTCTTTGAAAGTTTGTTTAAACAAATTTAATATTGGCCTTTTAGGCTTCCTCCACGCGAATGGGAGTTCATTTTTTGAATAATGACCATTAATTATCACCACAGAGGGCATCAGGATTTTAGAGGTGATTAGGCGGACCATGGCCAAAATGATAAAAGGTTGGGAAACACAGGTCTAGACTGAGGTCATATTAATCAAGCAAATCATCAGAGCGCATCCAGTTCCAGTAACTGCGTAGAAATACGTTCTGTCTCTCTCAGTGCAGCGATTCGGCATCTAGGTAAAAACTGGTTTTCAAGGAGAGAGAGACAAATAACCCTCTAATTGCTTGAGACAACGGATGATTGCAGTCATATCTAAAGAACAGATGACACATCAGATAGAAATTGAAGGATTAATTGTACCTGTCGTATTTCGTCACTTTTCCAGCGAACCGGAACCATCCTAGGTAGAAGCACGGATAAAATTTCTCTTATGTTTTCGCTTACTCAGGGAGTAAGCCTACGAACTACTTTGTTGTTGTTGTTCTTCTTCTTCTTGTTGATGGGGTGATTGTTAGAAAGATCTATGGAAGAACCTAAAAAGGTCTAAAAAGAGTGTTTCGCGTTGACTTTAAGTTGCATGAATTTTAGGATAGACTATTTATAATTTATTCATGAGAATGAAAATGTAAAATATAAATAATGTGCATGTTAACCAGTACAGAAAAAATATTTTTAATGAAATATAGCGTATTTATTTTAATTTTCGTTAGTGAAACAAGGGTCTATTTGACTGTAGATTTTAGCATGTTTTAATTTACTTTAAAAGTTAGGAAAAAAATGTTTACAATTTATGTGAAAAGAAAATCTTGCACGCATCCCAAGTAAGCTGGAGGTCGGATCACGCCTTGTTACCTCTAAAGGTGAGTTTACACTAGGCTTCATCACACACTGCATGAGTAAGACTTAACACCAACTCTTCCCAAATTCTTGTTAGCCCCGCCTACTGGTTTGAGTTAGTGGTGTGGCGCGAGTCTTGATGAGCAGTCCAGTAGGCGTGGCTAACAAGAATCTGGGAGGAGTTGGTGATGAGTCTTATGTACCTATCAGCATGAGGTGATGCTTAGCGTTGATAGAAACGGAATCCGAAATTCGTCCTGAAGGTCGCTGGAATACTCACAGAATTTGAAATTCCTCTTCGTTTTATTTCTTATGTTCTTGGTCGAGGATAGTTTCAGAAGTGCCTACTTGTCATAGTGTAGTTAGCAGCTTTGAAGGGGAAAATGCGCTTTATTTTGTTTTATATTGACTACTTTAACTTTTTTTGTCTTTTTGTAGTTGATGGTTTAATTTTTTATATAAATCTTTTATCTATGTATTTACTTATTTATTTTTCTATTTATTTATTTATCTAAGTTTTATATATTTACTATATGTTATTGTATTTGTTCATTAGTTTTATGTATATATATATATATATATATAATATATATATATATATATATATATATATATATATATAATATATATATATATATATATATATATATATATATATATATATATTATATATATATATATTAAATATATTATATATATTATATATTTATATATATATATATATAGATATATATATATATATATATATATATATATATATATATAAGTATATATAATATATATATGTATATATATGGATATATGTATATATATGTATATGTATAATGTATGTATATATATATGTATGTATATATATGTATATATATGTATATAATATGTTATATATGTATATATATGTATGTATATGTATATATAATGTATATATATATATATATATATATATATATATATATATAAATATATATTATATATATATATATATATATATATATCGATTAAAAGTGTGAAAGGGGCAGGCATGTTAATAACATATGGATATGGCTTTATTAAAATTGCAGGTTGCTTAAAGGTGTGAATAGATTCTCATCTTGGTGTTAGTTACAGAACAGGGTTGAAATATCGAACTCTGAATTCTCTAACATACGTGTACCATGTGCGTAAATTTAAACATGAAAGATGATGATATTGATTATTTGGTAGAACCTCGAATGACCAACTTCTATCGGTTCTGGAATAGGAATCAGATTGTTCCGCAATTAAAATCCCATTCGTCTGTCACGCCTCTATACCTGTCCTGAGTGTTCCTGGAACCCCAAGGTGACCTTCGATGTCACTCGACTGCCTTTCTTCTTGAAATGTATAGGTGTTATTCTCTTTTGAATTTCATTAATTTTATGGCAATTGTAAATTTTCATTTTCGTTTTCGTTAGAGTCACTTGAATGATCGCAATTTTTCTTTTTATCTTTTTAGCCTTGTTGTCCAGAAGAGTCGATGATTTTAATAATCATATTAAATCAACATGACTGTCCCTTTCCCCACCCCGGGGAACACACACGCACACACACACACACACATATATATATATATATATATATATATATATATATATATATATATATATATATATAGTATATATATATATATATATACTATATATATATATATATATATATCTATATATATATATATATATATATATATAATATTATATATATATATATATATATATATATATATATATATATATATATATATATATATATATATATATATATATATATATATATATATTATATATATATATATATATATACTATATATATATATATATATATATAGTATGTATGTTATGTATGTATGTATATAAGTCTCATCACATCACCGTGATCCATATGTACGCATTAAGCTACAAATATCGTTTAATGTCTAATTCGCTCTACCTCGTAATTAATATATTATTATATATGTTTAACCAAAGAGGAATTTTTTAGTTGATAAGAAATTTATCGGCTCGTGGGCGCGAACCAAGTAACCGAGATAGTTTTGTGGGTCAAGAGATTCACTCGTACGCCCTGAATTCTTGGTTCTGTGCTTCGTGCCGAGGAGTGACGAATTTCTTATCTACTAAAATAATTCCCCTTCAGTTAACTTATATCATGATAAATTAATTTCTAGGTAGAGTGAATTAGATACTGAGAGAAATTTGTAGCTTAATGCTATATATATATGTATATATATATATATATATATATATATATATATATATATATATATATATATATATTATTATATAGTATATATGATATATATTTATATATATATGCATAAGTATATATATTATATATATATCTATATAATATATATATATATATATATATTAATATAGATATATATATATGATATATATACAGAAACTTATTCCGTGACTGACTATAGTTCTTATCGATATGTTATTACGTGTATCTTTTTAATGGTTTGGAAAAACAGATTTATCGGTAAGGAAGCGTGTTGTAAGACCACCGTGTGTCTTAATACACTTATTATTTAATCAATTCCGGTTACAGTTCCGGAATCTGTCATCCGAGCACTCCTTTTCTTCACCCCGACATTATCGCTTTTCTTAACGAATACAAACTAATATTCTCGCCATGAATAAATCCATTTTAGGTACTCGTGGCAGGGAGGAACCTGGAGACGCGAGTAAGGTCGACCTTGCCAACCAAATTTGCAGGAATCCCACCTTTATGACTCAAGGAACTCCCTCTCTGTGTTCTTGAGGTCAACCCCTCGCCTCGGAATCTTATGATATTAGGTGATCGTAGGTGCGTTTCAGGGGTTGACCTCAGGTCACCTCCAAACTCCTCTTCTTGACTGCGTGGATGACACACACTGACGCCTTTTCCAGCCGTCTGTCATCAGATTCTCTGCACCTGAGAATGCAAAGGGATCGTTCCACTAATCCACTTTTGACTGGAAAATGAGAAAAAACCGACAGTTTATCCCTTTAAATAATCATATTTTTATGGGTAAATTATCATAACTAATATCTTTCTAAGCACTAGGGGGCGGAGCTGAACAAAACTCGTCTGCATGTGACATAGAGTCGATCCTGAATATCTTACTCACTGGATTTTCACCCTTACTTGCCAGACAAAAGCCCACCTCAGGGAGATTTATACAAGAATGCTTTTTCTATTTATTCTTTGACAGGAATCTTTGGCAACACATTTCTGAATTACTCTTGAACTGTTGGCTTTATCTCCACGATTGCTTCATCAGTTTTCTACTCATTGTTCTCTAGTCTTCATAAGGGTTCTTGTATCAGAGAAAAGTTTTAGCTTACTCGGGAAGTAATTCTACAAACTACTTTGTTGATCTTGTTGTTCTTGTTGTGGGTTGTTAGGAAAGGTCTATAGAAGAACCTAAAAGGCTCTGAAAAAGATGTTTCGCGTTGAGGAGTTACAGATACGGGAATTTATGATAGGATATTTATGATTTATTTATTAGAATGAGAATGTAAAAAAATAAATAATATGCATGTTATAACAGTACAGAAAATTATTTATTACAAAAATATGGCGTATTTATTTTATTGTGGTTACTGAAGATTTTACTAGGTTTTAATTAATTTTTGTACTGAATTTAAGCTATGTTTCTGTCTAATTATTTTGTTTCCCCTTATCATTGAGAATACATGAACGTGTTTAATTTGTCCTTTTTATTTGATCCTTATTGTTATTATGAGTAGTACTAAGTATAAGTATTAATTACGAAGACCACTTTGCATTACGTTAGGAATATAATGTTTACAACTTATGTTTACAGACCGAGTAAGCTGGAGGTTGGATCATGCTTTGTTATACATGGAAGATTCGTACAGCCTGCAGTGTAGTATGGAGAGTTACTCACGAAATTTTGAATCACAGAAAAGTTAGATATTTCGGATAAATTAATAAGCCAAAAATCATTATAAAATACCTATTTAATTCATTAGGTCCAAATGACCTTTTAATGGGATGCCTTATGTATGCCAAAAAAATAAATTCGTCGAATAATTCGTAGATTCTTAAGCAAATTTTTTTTTTATTGTTGTAGATAACCGTTTCAATTTTTATTAAATTTGACCTGTTCAATATTACATCCTCTATATATTTTATGTCTTCAAATAAATGTATGAAGATCCTAAATACTTTCACAATACATAATTATAAGATTTATAAGATTAAAAATTATTATTTTCATTCTTAACCCAAAATTTGATCTCTATATTTCGCCATGAATTAATCCCATTTTGGATTAAGAATATGACAAAATAATTGTAGTGATAAAATCTTGCAATAAAGTATTGTGAAATGATTCGGTTAATTCAAAGGTTTGTGAAGACATTATCTATTTAACTAAAAGTCGTTTCGTCCACTCATTGTTTTGTTTACATTATCAAAAATGAATATATGTCAACATAGAAAAAGTCTTAACATAAATTAGAGACGCTTAAAACCTGTTTACTAAAATGCACGGAGGCAGCTCTCGCCTTCAGCCTCCGATGGATGCACCTGCAGGTCGCCAGGTGACGTTAATCATCCACACATAGTCGGCAGGAGAGAGAGAGAGAGAGAGAGAGAGAGAGAGAGAGAGAGAGAGAGAGAGGGAGGTTCTGGAGAGAAAGAGAGCGATTTCTGGGGAGTGCCAGGTTTTGGATAAAAAAGAGACAGAGAGACACACAGAGAGGGTTAGACAGTTTAATTTCCATAGTAGCCAAATATTACTGTGAACGAATGGTAGAAAGAAAGCGAGTGAGAGAGAGAGATTTTCCGGGGAGTGCAAGTTTCTGGATAAAAAAAAAAGAGAGAGAGAGAGAGAGAGAGAGAGAGAGAGAGAGAGAGAGAGAGATTTCTGGGGAGTGCCAGTTTTGGATAAAATGAGAGAGACAGGGAGGCTTAGACAATTTAATTTTCATAGTAGCCAAATATTACTGTGAACGAATGAGAGAGAGAGAGAGAGAGAGAGAGAGAGAGAGAGAGAAGAGAGGAAGAGAGAGAGAATGTGCTCAGTAGGCAGTATATTCTTAGATGGAGATGACACTAGTACATTATCACCCATACCTCCTAATGCCTGACTTTATGTGTGTGTGTGTGTGTGTGTGTGTGTGTGTGTGTGTGTATTGCCGGAAAAGGCAGGTCAATACCTCCGAAGAGATAAGTGAGCACACGATATCTCCTCGGTTGGACTAATAAGACTTTGAGACATCCATTCCTTGTAACTCCTTGTAACGAGGTTTACGCCTCCAAAAAACAGAGAACCAACTCTCAGTTACCCCCAAGAACAAGCAAATACCACACAATGCTTAGCGTAGACTGCGCTTTCCTCTTGTTCTCGTTTCATTTTCTAGGAAACTGTAGCTTTATCCATCAAAATGGGAAAGTTTTGATGACTGGAGGTGTTAGAATATACGTTGATTAAATTGGTTTATATACCAGTTTTTTTTAGGGAGTTAGTGACAACGGTGCACCTTACTCTGTGCACTATAGGCATTACCCACTGGTTCCATGCAACGTAATAACACCATACAAACAAACAAAACAAACAAACAAACTTCGGTCCTTAGCTACAGCCCCTTTCATTCCTTTTACTTTTACTGTACCTCTGTGCACATTCCCATTCTTCAACCTTACTTTCCACCTACTAACAAATGTTTCAAAGCTTTTTCCAGTGCTGAATGACCAGCATAGGTCACAATGCTAGGCATTTGGCTTAAAAATTATAATCAAATTCCAATTATCCGAGTTTTTAACTGGACACTTTGACTGTGTGAAATTACTTTCTATGTATTTTTAAGCGATGGACGCCCATAGTGACGACACATACTCCAGCTGTATTTATATCGGTGTGGGGAAGAAGATTAAAACTTAGTCCTGTTATTACACTCCTTCTCCTGTCTGGCCCCACCTTCGTGACCTTAACCTTTCTCTGCTTGTAGATCTATCAAGGTGTTCATAATCCGTTTAGTCTCTTGTGTTTTCATGTTTCTCTTCTATTGTAGAGTGTATGATTTATCTTGATAAGCTGTCCTCAGATCCGTTTCCCGTGTTGCCTGACATTACATTGTTTGCGCATGTTATGAAGGCATACTCTACAATCAGTCTGGACGTTTTGTTTGGTCTCCTGAACAAAAATATTATTTTCCCAATCTATTTCTTTGTACAGGAGCACAAACAAAACGGCCAGACCGACTGTAACTTTTTAATAAATATGTATATCAATATATATATATATATATATATATATATAGATATATATATATATATATATATAATAGTGGGTATGTTTGTTTGTTTGTTTGTTTGTGTGTCTTTGTGCGTGTGTTTGTAGAATCTACTGGTCACTTTTGACCAGATAGATATATAATTTTAATAGCCACAATGCCATCTTAACTTCTTGAATTAATTGTGCTTTTCTGGATATGCTTGTCATCACAAAGCCTTAAGATCCAAGTCCAAGAAATATGGAGAAATTATGATATCCAGTAGCGAGAAATGAAACCGTGTCACCATAATCACGATACGATCACGTTGCCGATCTGACCACGAGAGGGCTTTGTAGTAACATGTGTATCCAAAAAAACCACGTAAAATTTGAGAAGTCAAGAGGTATTGTGGCTATTACAATTACATATACTAGCTAGCACCAACCCGGCATTGCTGGGGGAAAAACTCAAAAGAAGCTTCCCTGTACTGACTGCCCGGGGTAATTCTGAATGGCAATCGATAATTCTCTCTCTCTCTATCTCTATCTCTCTCTTCTCTTCTCTTCCAACCGCTGGTTTCTTACCCTCTTTCTCTCTCTCTCTCTCTCTCTCTCCAAACCGCTGTTTCTTACCCTCTTTCTTCTCCCTAACACCCACTCCACTCTCCCTCTCTCACTTCCTCTCCCTCTCACTCTCTCTCTGTCGCACCCTGCCAAACCCCGACCCCCTTTGGTGCCATTGATGCCTTACCCCCACAGTATAATCCATCTTAAGGGTCCCCACTATAACCCTGCCAAGTTTCATGCCCATCGGACCAACAGTTTGGCCGTGATGCATGACAGACGGACGGACAGACATAACGCCACGCCTATATATATATATATATATATATATATATATATATATATATATATATATATATATATATATGATATATATATATATATATATATAGATATAGTATATATATATATATATATATATATATATATATATATATAGTATATATATATATATATATATAAGTTCCTCTCTCGACTAGTGGTTTTCACGCTCGGCGGCCAATCCGGTGGTCCGAAGTTCGATTCAGAGGAATTTATTTCTGGTGATAGTAATTCATTCTCGATATAGTGTGGTTCGGATCCCACAATAAGCTGTAGGTCCCGTTGCTAGGTGACCAATTCTAGCCACGTAAAATATCTAATCCTTCGGGCCAGCCCTAGGAGAGCTGTTCATCAGCTCAGTGGTCTGGTAAAACTAAGATATACTTAACTTTAACATATATATATATATATATATATATATATATATATATATATATAGATATATATAATATATATATATGGGGATACAATCCACTGATGTAAAATCCTTCTGTAGTTTTAAGAAATATATATATTTCTTGTACAGCAAATTAAAGCTTTCGACCATCAGCTGTGGTCTTGTTCACTAAAATATAATATGTCGCCTAAAGAAACAGACATGTAGGACGCAAACAAAACTTTTCTTATGATACCATTTGAAACAATATAGATGAGGTAACAAGCAAGCTACTTAACTATTATGTATAATCAGGTGGTTGAGCACTCGTCTTTTCCAAAGTTCTTCTTGATCTTCGTGGGGGAATGTTTCTGTTGTCAACTGTTTGTAACTATTATGCTGGTTGGTTGGTTTGTTGGAGAAGTGACCTGTGTGGAGGAAACAAGAGAGGAAGATTCAGAAAATCATCATTGGCACATATATTCCTAAAGTTTGAAATTTTTCCTCCTATTCTACTTATCTCTTCACAAATAGCTGTATTATCTGCAATTCCAGTATTTCCTGTGAAGGTCTCGTTTAAGGAAATTAACGGCCCTTCTATTACTCGTCTCAAAGTTCTGGTCGTTTCATGCAAAAACAACCTTTGTACCTTTGAAATATTTGGTTTTTCTCCCATGTATGTTGCGCAATTGCGTTGTATGAACTTCCCCTTCTGCACATATACATATATATATATATGAACGAGCTTTTTTACTGAAACATCTCCCGGCCACACTTAATGATAATAACTGAATATTTCCGATAATGACTAGCGTGCGCTCGTGTGTGTGTGTGAGCGATTTTTGACCAGAATGATGAATTGATTAAAGGAAAGTCAATCATCGTCTTTTTAATGAAGAAAAAGTGGCGTATCGGACCCGCAAAAGTTGGACAATTAGTAACAACTCTCTTTTGCTTTGGCGGCCTTCGGTTTCACTCGGAGAGTTTGGAAGTAAGTCCTACTAGTTTTCTCTATCCTTTTAAAGTCCTCAAGTCCCGGGAAGTTCTGGGCTTTACTTATATATTTTATTTTTTATTATTATTATTATTATTATTATTATTATTATTATTATTATTATTATTATTATTCGTTCTAGTAATAGTGTAGAACCAGTCTCTCACCAGAGATTTAGTTTCATAAAAGCAACTTATTGGCAATGGGATATATAGTCACCGATTATTATTATCCTTATTCTGTTGAATAGAATGGCAGAATTCAGCGAATTAATCTTATATATTATCTTTTCTATTTTTCTTATTACTCGCTTTTCTGGCTCAGCGATACTTTGCAATAGTTGGCCAATATTCATATTGGGGATAATGCTGAAAGTGGGATTTTATTCAGAACAGGCTTTATTAACCAAAGACTGGTATTATCAGTATACTGGTATTGTCAGAATACTGGTATATGGGAAGGCGTTCCTCTGGTCCAGATCAAGCAGGGGTCATCGTCGGAGTTGGTATCATTCCATAAGAGAGGTCAATGTCAGTCCGGGGTCGTCTCTGGTATTCAGCTGGTATTATGCTGGTGTAGCTCTGGCTTATTGCGACATTTCAACCTCCTCGTGTTGTTGTTGTTGTTGTTGTATTAAGCCAACACTTCTTGTTGGCACGGGCCTTTCCCTTGTTCGGCCCGTAGTGAAGAGATGGTGTCTGCATGCCGATATTTTATAACGGCTCGAATCCTAGAGCTGCATTCTCATTGGTCGAGCCGGTCTGGAGCGAAATCTGGGATCTCTTGTCGATGGTCGCAGGGATTCAGCTGTGCGAGCGCTCGAGTATTGTATCGGGGAATGAATGTCTGTAGTCCTACCTGCGGCAGGAGTCCTATCATCCCCCTGGTGCTGATCTTCGCCTATATGGAGGGCTTCCAGGATTCGCAAACGTCGGGGATCAGTGGTTTGGTCAATTATTTCGATATTAGGTATACTATCGCTCCTTTTTATTCTTACGTTATGTGCAGTCCTGGCGTGATTATAAATGGCTCCTTCTTGGGCGTGGCAGGAGAATATCTTGGAGAATCGCATGGTGGTCATGCCGATGTATTTGCCGAGGCATCCTCGGACGGGGCACGTGTATCGGTAGACCACACACGTCTTCTTCAAGGGATCCTGCAGGGAGGCCACTGGGTTGTTCCTCATCATCAGGCTGCTTATCTTCTTCGTTTTATAATATATTATTAAATTAATGGTCTTGTCCTGATTGGTGTGGGTGACGTTTCTCTCAATGATGGTCTTCGGGGCTTGCTCGTCCTCCTTATACCTTCGGTGGAAGTGCCCTTTGTAAAAAAAGCTTGATGGGCTCTGGGATGTCAGGGCGGGGTCCCTGGAGGTACCAATCTTCAACGTTCTTTGCTATCACTGCATCGACGGCGCGATTAGTGTGTCGGTTGTCGACGAGGACCTGGGCCGTTCGTTCCAGTTCGCTGTGAGTGTTGCACCAGGAAGAGCAGTGCGAGAGGGCCCTCCTGACGAAGGCGCCGATGGTGGAGCGCTTATACCTCTCAGGGCAATCGCTCTCTCCGTTCATACACATACCCAGGTTCGTTGGCTTTGTGTACACGTTCGTGCGGAATCGGGTGTCTTGCTCGACAAGGACGTCAAGGAAGGGGAGGCGGCGGTCTTGGCAGTGTTCTATGGTAAAGGAAAGGCAACTGTGATCATGAAATGCACGTCGCAGCCGCTCTATCTCTTCCTGGTAGTCGGCGCTGACGAAGGTGCCATCGATGTAGCGCACATACATCCTTGGTTTGCTGGAATTCTGGAAGACACTCTCCGTCGGTGCCCATGTAAAAATTGGCGGAGAGGACTCCAAGGGGAGAACCCATCGCCACCCCGTCGATCTGGGTGTACATGCAGCATATTTCTTACAAACAAATTCTAGTTTACTTTCTAATACAGTAAGTTACTGAAAGCTGCGATTGTAAATCATTAGATTTAACCTTGATAATGTATTTCCGGTGGTATTATTATTATTTATTGATTAATTGTTTTGTTGTTGTTGTAAGTTGTCCTCGTCTCTTGCAATCCATTTTATATCACCTCAGAAAAATATTGGAATATTAATGCTATGCTCTTGCAGAAAAATTTTTCATTTAGTATAATTCGTCTAGAAATTCAAAAAATCAAATCATATCTGAAGGATTTCAGATTGTGACGATTCATTGTATGAAAGATTTCCTGTCTATGAATAAGTCAGGTAATGTCGTCTCGTCCGAACAAATGTGTGCAAATGATTTTTATTGATATTTATAAGACTTTTTTTTCTCTCTCAGACGCACACACATTCTACACACACACACACTCACACACACACACTAACACACTCATCACACACTCACACACACACACACACACACACACACACACACACACCTATATATATATATAGATAGATATATATATATATATATAATATATATATATATATATATATATATATATACACACACCTTTACAGCAAAAAATACCATCCAACAATTTTTCACCAATATTTTCTCAGGATCCAAATGTGTTGATGTGACATACTGAATGGTACTGACAGGCCGTTATAAAGATACTTTGTAGTCATACTCGTCATCGCTCTCTCTCTCTCTCGTCTCTCTCTCTCATCTCTCTCTCTCTCTCTTGTATGAAAACGTTTGAAAGTTGATATTACAATAAATATGTCTGATTATACGTAGGTCTAGGTGAAAGATGAAACTATAATAATCCGAATTAGTTGAAGAGATATTAGTTGTAGAGTTTTGAGGGAGACAGACCAGAACTGATGGAGTGAAATTATTGCAGATGTGTAATGAGAGACATTATTCCTAAGCAAAGCAGGTTAGAAAATTTTAACGAAATCTCGCATTCGTTAACCTTTCACGAATAAGTAAGAAATTAAAGCAATTATTTCTCATATAAACGCGAAATTTAATAAGTGAATATTTTACAGATTTCATAGAAATACAAGCAGATATAAGTATTTATGAAAAAGAAGCAGGTACAGTTATACGAAGAAGATAAGCCAATGGAAATTAGAATGACTTCCAAGAATGCTGTTCCACGATCAGTGCAACGTAATTACGACAAGAAAAAGTAGCCTCGACGCCAATATCAAATCCAGGTCACCGAATCATAATTCTGGCCTCAGTGCATCGGAGCTTTTCTGAATATGGCTTTCAAACGAAGGTTTTGAAAATTTGTCCTGCAGGAAAAATACGTCGTTCGAAATACATTTCATGCATAAATGAAAGATATTGGGCAGTCAGACTTTTTCTAAAGTTATAAAAATGCCGGTTTATTTCAGAAGAAAGATCCAAATATCGATGAAAATTGTTGTGCAGAAAAACGTATTAAAAATTATAAACTAAATTTTTACACTTGGACAGTCTCGCATACATTCTTAGATATTATTTGAGTATATTTCATTTATCCATACATTCAAAATCGCAGAGATTTCTTTCTATATGCAGCGACTGTTTGAAAGGCAAGTAGAGTAAAAAGACGAACGAGATGTTTTTGAGTTTCTGGATCTCATCAGCCATAGCGTTGTCCATGGTATGACAATACGAGGCAAATTAGCCACCTGCATCAATATCTTTTTAAAAGACCTGTCCCTCATGTCCTTGTCGTTCAACTTATCCCTGACTCATATTTTCTGAGTCATAACTGTTGCTGTAATAAATCCCATTAATCCACCTGCATTTAAGCCCAAAATAAGCCTTTTTCAGGAAGTGAGAAACCTTTTGGGGACTTCGCCCCTCATTTTCCTTTTGTTCGATTTCCCCAGTCAATTTCACAAGTCGTTAACAAGGATCACACCTGCATATCTTGTTATTTTCACACGTGCACACATCATGGCCTCTTGACCTGACCTCGCACCTGCATCTAGACTTTGGGACCCTAACCCTGAGATCTAGTTAGCACCTCTTTGTATTCTCTCCTCCACCTCTTTTCTGGGCTGCTTTCAATAATCTTTTCAGGTAGCTGACCGGATTGTTCTCTCGAAGGGAGAGAACAATGACCGACCTTTTTGGGAAGAGCTGTCAAAACACGAAGCCTGTCGACAACAAACAAATATTGGCTTCAACGACCCCTACAGTGCCCTAGCCTTTTGTCCCATCATTACACCCTAGCAGTTGACTTGTCAAAGAACAAACCAGTAGCTTACGCCCGGCAAGTTTTTCTTTGACTTTTTACTATCTATATACTGTTGAATTTGACAACCTTCTATATGACTGTTGGAATTGGGACTTCTGCTCAAAAGTCCTATCCTGGACGGTTTCCTGACGCCCTGGTCCACTGAAGGTGGTCCATGTTACAATCCACTTTGCTACTTGAGTGCTAACCCTGGCGTGAACCTGGAAGTGCTTTATTCTTTCATCCCTGGTCGGGACCTGTATGTGACGATGCCCTTCCACTGACGTTCTGGCTCTAATCTACGCAAGTGTTGTCCATGGACTAATGTACAGTGATTGGAAGTTGATTGTCAGCTTCACCACTTTTCCCTGCTCTCATATTTTCTAACTGTTCTCCTGTTCCCATTCCTTCAGAGTTTCTAGTGACATTGACTGCGGAAGTATTATCTTTTCTCTCATAATTACGTCTAAGGCAAGCGTTACGTCGATTATTTGTATACAGTGATTTAGAGATTTTGATATTACTTCAGTGTTAAGATTTTGTGTACTTTGTATTCTGGTAAAATATTAGTGATTTTTTACATAAGGCCCTTTCCTCCTTATCTCGTGTTACAATGTCCCCTGCTTTGGAGATCTGTGTAGAAGTCCCCGTTGTGTGAAGTTGTGCAGTTCAATAGGGCCAAACCAACACATTTACTGCCAGTGCAATTTTGGGTCAAGAATCCTGGAATTCCCAGTGAGAGCATACCTTGCTTACAGTGCTCCACTCCTGTAATATCTAAGAATCCTGTTTTTCATTATTGCATTATGTTTTACTATTTAGTATTAGTAATGGCTTGCAAACAGTGGCACTCTTGTTTGAGATTGTAAATAATTCCCGTAAAGTGATACAGGCTCTGTTTGATAGCCTCTATAAAAATTTTATTCTTTTGTTCTCCTTAGCGAATTTATTATGAATGTGAACATATCGCGTGTACTTTCCATCCTTTTGCGGTTACTTTGGTTTTAATTGACTAAGGAAGTTATTCATTTTTTTCTGCTTACATGTGCCTTATCCAAAATGTTCATATTAAATTCTCTTACCCATTACCTGCCCTGTAACATATTTATATATATATATATATATATATATAGATATATATTTATTATATATATATATATATATATATTATATATATACTAAATATATATATCTATATATATATATATTATATATATTTATATATATATATATATATATATATGTGTGTGTGTGTGTGTGTGTGTATGTGTGTTTGGGTAAACACCCTTTTTTGTCTAATGAATTGGCGACAAACACAGAATATTTAGTAAGTTCGTAACAAATTGAATATGACAATTTATTACCAGTTCATGACAGTGGTTATCAAACAACTTATCACAGAACTGCCACCAATCATACAAGTATTACTCTCACTTGATCACAACCCCTCTTATTTGTTACGACAATCCACCTCGCGGATGCAAAATCTTTGCAGGGCTTATTCTGTATATTAACCTTTAACCTTTAAAGTCCACCCTGGGTTTTATGGGAAACATTAAAAAATCCTCTTAGTATGTTGTAGTATTAGTAAATACAAGACCTTTTTACTCTTGTGTACTTTTACAAAATTTCCAAAGTAAGCGAAATAATTGCATGCAATGAAGTATCCCGTATGGGTGCCTCGGGCGCTCTTAGGAGGACCACGCCCTCATCCCATATGGGATCTATTGGATCGTTGCGGGCAACTTTTTTCAGGTTAGGTAAATACTGTTAAATTGCCCATAAATCATGTGATTATTATTATTTATTCATTTTTTTTTGTTCCACAATGTATAATAGAAAAACACTTATATGGCTTTACAATTTAATAATATAAAAAATAAATATCATTAGATACAAAAAAGTATAAAAAATAAAAACACGAAAAAACTCTATACAAAATCTAATCAAAAACTCTAATACAAAAATAGTAAAAAAATACACAAAACACTAATAAACAAACTATCATAACAAACAAACTTACTTAGAAATCTTATGACAGCAAAACAATTTCTTTCTTCAGTAAGCAAAGGGGCAACCTTGCAATCCTCACACATCCAGCTTTGGCATGTGTAGGGCAGTGGCATTCTGGCGTGTCTCAATATTTTGCAAAACTGCTGTTGGCCCCTTCTTGCAAAGCAAAATCTCTGGTGCAAGAGATTTCCTGGCACCAGGCTTCTGATGAATGTATCGGGCAGGCATGGATTATCAATGTTTTCTTCTTCCATTCATCAGATGAGAACCTCTTAGGGTTAGGCTCAGGTTCCTCTTCCCATCAGCGCTTGAGGGCAACATTGACCTTGCGATCTGAAACAAGAATAAAATAACATTAGTGAAACAGTAATGAATCGTGTGTGCATGCATGTGTGCTTGTGTGTGCATGCATGTTGTGTGTGCATGTGTAGTCAAGTGAGTATGCATGTGCCTGGTGCATGTGTGTGCAATGGTATGTCAGTGGAGTATGCAAGTAAACAAATAAGTTTTTAAAATACCCATTGTTTACAAACCATTTAAAGGGCAACAAATTTAAATACCATTATAACAACGAGACATTTAAATACAATGTTTACAACACATTTCTCTCTCTCTCTCTCTCTCTCTCTCTCTCTCTCTCTCTCTCTCTCTCTCTAAGGATGTCTCATACTAACCTCTAGAGTTAGGAAGGTCAAAGGCACCGTCCTGAGTAAGGCCTTCGTCAGGAACGTAGGTAGGGTCGTCATCATCACTGTCAATGTCCAAAGGGCTCACGTCGATATCACTTGATTCAGCGTTGTCAGGGGCTACCCATGTTACATGTTCCTGAGTCTCCAATGCAGCATTGCGTTGCCCAGAAAACATACTGCTTTGTAACTGCAAAAATAAAAAAAAAACTATTTTAAAATCATGTAATGAAAAAAAAAGTAACTTTCCCTAACAAAAACCTATCATCAATCCCTTGTAAGGTAATCATTTATATGCACATGAGCCTAACATCTATAAAGCATCACTGTTATATCTAGAAATATTGTTAAAATTATTCACAAATGTCTAAAACAAGCACTAAAAAAAATTATTTGACGTCGTATTCTGCTGGCCGTTTGTAACCGTTACGGTCCCCGATACATCCCTCATGGGATGAGCGTGGTCCGCCTAAGAACGACCGAAGTATCCCGTATGGGATCTATACTTTTGTTTTTAGTCACTACGACATGTCAGTAACACTACAGCCCTTCAAACCAACATCAAAAGGTAAGCATATCATTAGGCTTCACTATCCCACAGTCACTGTGTACTTACCATGATTACGAAGTTGGGGTGGTGGGGGGGGGGGGGAACTTGGAGGTTACTGCGACACGTCTTGACTGTTTTTCCAACTTGCGCACGACTGAGGTGTCTGTCGAAGGCCCTCCAGTCTTTGTGTGAGGGCCTGGTGGCTTCTGATTGGTTGATTCGAAGAGCAGAGGAGTGTAGCTATGAGTTGCCAAAGCGTTAATTTCATACAAGCTCAAACTTGTTCACCCACGACTACCCGAAAGTAGCTGTTTTGAAAGATCCCAAATGGGATCTCTGGTCGTTAAAGGGTTAAGAAGGGTTGCAATACTTCCTAAATTTTAGTCTTGGATGAATAAATTGGCTTTTGTTTTTTCTTTTATCTAATAAAAATCTTTTTTATCTTTATCTGATATGAATCTGAGGATCAATTACCGTTATTATGACAGCAATCTTCCGACGGCGCGATGTTATTGTGGGTAAAATAACTCCTCCGAGAAGAAGCTTGTTTAAGTTTGTTTTAACCAGGGTTGTTTTTCTTTCTCATTTTTCGAAAGATTTTTTTTACTGCTCCTTCTGGTCCTTCATTAGGCTTTTCTCAGATGGTTCTTTTCTGTCTCGCCCGAGCAAGCATCGGTAATTTGAAGCAAGGCGTCGATGAGTTTTGCCCCAAAATGAGATACCATAATATTTTGTTAACGAATTCAGTTACATCTCTAAAAAAATTTCAGTCATTTGTTACCTAGATTTCATTTCAATCGTTTTTTGTAAATTTTCTTTTAAATTTTGTCAAGTGCTTAATGACAATGTCAAAATTCTGTGTAAATATGAAACTTTATTTATGAAAAGATTTAACTCCTTAAGTTGGACCCAGAATTTATATATAATTTGATCAATAAATTCACTTATCAAGTGAATCATCCTGGATATTTAAATATAATTTTATCAGTAAATTTATCAAGTTAAATATCTGATATGTTTAGGCAATAAAGTAGTTTTATTTAACAAGCATGATTTATCATAATCTTACACAGCAAAAACAAGGCAGAAAATAAAACCAATGAACCTTAACCTTTAAACGCCGAGCCTCTATTTACAAAAGTGCCTGTCGTATGCCGGCGGCGTTCGGGAGTTAACGCCGAAGCGGAAAAAAGTTTTTTTTCATAAAATCACAGCACACTTAGTTTTTAAGATTAAGAGTTCATTTTTGGCTCCTTTTTTGTCATTGCCTGAAGTTTAGTATGCAACCATCAGAAATGAAAAAAAATATATAAATATTGGAATATACACAGTGACAAAAAAATTTCATACATAATTGTGTACAAAATCGTGCTCTGAGCAAACAGTTAAATCTAATGAGTTAATTTTTTTTTCGTTGTATTTTACACTAAATCGTAATGATTTTGGTATATAACAAATTGTAAAACGATCAAAGCAACACAGAGAAAATATTATAACAATATGATGCATGAATTCGTAACGTGCGGACGTAAAAACAAGTTTTATTCAAAAATTCACCATAAATCGAAATATTGTGCTAGAGATTTCCTGTTTGTTGCAAAATGAAGGTAATTGATTGAATATTAGTAGACTGTAAGTGTTTTAGCTTACAATTGCATTTTTCGACTATTTCGGTCGAGTTAAAGTTGACCGAAGGTCGAATTTTTTCTATTTATCGTGCCTTTATATGAAAATATTTCAAAACTGATAAAAGCTACAAACAATGAGCTTTTTTTTGTTGATTCTCACAGATATGGCGCACATTTTTCATGCATAACACTTTATGTAAGGGCCTAAAAGAAAACGGTGCGAAAATTACGACAAGGTGCTGAAATAAATTCAGAGATTTTCAGCAGTTACCGCAAGCGCGGAGGAGGGAAGAAAAAAGTTTTTTTTTTCAAAAATTCACCATAAATCGAAATATTGTGCTAGAGACTTCCCGTTTGTTGCAAATGAAGGTGAATGATTAAAATGTTACTAGATTGTAAGAGTCTTAGCTTACAATTGCATTTTCTACCATTTTATATGAAAATATTTCAAAAAAAAATGATAAAAACTACAAACATGAGTTATTTTTTGTTGTATTTTACATGAAATTTCCGCACATTTTCATGTAATAACACTTATGTAAGGTCTGATAGAAAATATAATTTCCTTGAGCCTTTTTCACCAGTTTACATAACACCATTTTATTATTTTATATACATTAAGCAATATTTCATCTATGATCCAGAATGTTTTTTCTGCTCGATTTGAGAGAGAGAGAGAGAGAGAGAGAGAGGGGCGGGACGATGAGAGATGAGAGAGAGAGAGAGAGAGCGGTGGGGAATATCACTACAGCCTGGGCAAACGACGCACTCATATTTCCAACAGGAACACTCCGTCATCACAATTGCCTGATTGCCTCTCTGTTGACATGTCGTGTGCAGGAGCCAGCGTCACCAGTTCCCTAAAGAGAGTCACACCCCAAAAACACTTACTCTGCAAAATCTGTTTCAAGGACGCCTGTGTTGCTTTGGCTATTGCACTGCAGCCCTTTGCTCATGGAGAGAGCGGGGGGAAGTCATGAGGGTGGGGTTATGTATTGGATTGGTGTTTTTCGGTTGTGAGATGGAAGGGGTTATTCCATGTAGGTGGTGGACGTGGTAATGGTGGGGTTCTTTAGATCAAGAGGGATTGATGGAGTGGGAAATGAGGAAAAAATTGGCAATTGTAAACGTTACTCTTGACTCTATGTTTTCCAAAACAAAAATGAACAAGAAATTGTTAAATAGTCTTGAGGATATTTCTTTCCAGAGTGATACGATATATCAAAGAATTTATCAACATAAAGAGAGAGAGAGACAGACAGACAGATAAAATGATTTCATTTCGGGAGATATATTAGCACACTAAAAATATTTAAACTATATCATGACATTCTTATAGCTGTCAGCAACTGCACCTCTCTCATCACATAGCTTTCCATATTACTGCCAAATAGTAAATTTAGCGTTTAAAAAATCTCGACCTGAATTATTTATGTATTTCCTGCATCTAATACAATTGGATTTTTTAAAATTTGTTTATCAAGACGAATATGCAAAATCCTCCGCTTGGATCTTGATTAAAATTTTACCAAAAATTGACCTCTTTCATGGCAACAATTGATCAAATTTTGGCGGCGATCAGACCTAGATAAGGGACCACTGATTGGGATGATTGTGTGGGGGACGATTTTCTCAGCCTTAGCGGAGGTTTGCGGTCAATGGATGCTTTTGGTTCGTCTTTAAATTATGTTGCCATGTCAGTCGACCAATAAAACAATGAACTTTCAGACACACCTAACTGACCTTGTGTCTATACTTCCAGATATCAATGTATTTCTTAGCCATTCTTAGTGTTATTGTTATTGTTCTTATGTATGGACGTCAAAGGGCAAATCCAAGAGCAATAAGAATAATCATGTAATCGCTGATAAATCCCAGTAAGTCTCGACTCAAAGAAAAATCACAGCTAAGCTTATTAATTATCTTTCCGATCGAAGGAGTTCTTTGCGAGAACCCCTTGATATCTCCGCGGTCTGTTCCCCCGCCCCAACCCCCTCTACCCACACCCCCCAATCCACCCACCTCAAAAAACCACTATTTCTGGGAAAAATAAACAAATTATCCGGAATATCGAGAATAAGATATTGCATTGTAATTTAAATGGTAAGAGAGAGAGAGAGAGAGAGAGAGAGAGAGAGAGAGAGAGAATTAATTTCCAGTTTCAACATAAGTTAAAGGACCGTATTTGAGATTTTCCACGGGAAATACTGTCTCAATAAGTTTTCAGGCAATGAATTTCCATTCTTATTTTTACTTAATTATTGAGCAATGAAACGTTCAGACTACCATAATACGCATCACACTTAAACGTATTCAAGTTTTAGATTTCAAATGGTTTTACAAAATTCAATCTTTGGGCACTGTTTTTTGGTGTATAACATTATTATTATATTATCATTTTATTTATTATAGCAAAAATATGAATCTTGGCCTCTATCCACTTGCACAGGGTTAACGCTTATATCTTCCTCAAAAGGAGTCCTGGATGAGGTTCAGTTCACATTCAGAATTTACGGCTTACGGCAAGATTTCAAGGGAAAAAATGTAAGATTAAACTCTCTATGGATCAAATTTAAAGGGAATATGTTTACAGAAATATAAGCAGTTGTCTTGAACGGCACCTGAGGGATGAAAGGACTCTCATGGTCCTAATCAATTAATGTAGTCCAGGTATTATAAAGACTGAGGTCAACGTGGTCAGATTTGCTGACACTTGAATGAACTTCTAAGGGGGGGGGCTCCAAGCAAAAACCCGGAAAGTATAAAGTGAGAATTTCATCCCTCACAGTCAGGAATGAGTGAGGCTGATATCTGGACGAGGCAAGGTGGTGGTATACACACTTGCGTCCACAAAGTAAGGGATCAAGTGCAGTAATGAAGCCTTACCTTCTAAGTGCAAATGCATATAAGTCTCATACTCTAAATTCACGCAAAAGCGAGAGATGGTCTAATTACTCTATCCTGTTACGGTACTGAAAGGGAGGCAATGATACCCCACAAAGACATCAACAAACAGGAATGAAAAGACGAAGAAAAAAGACTGCCACGTGCTCTGTACTGACCTCTTGGCTATAGATGCCTGTCCTCCCGCTTCTAGAAGGGCACCGCTGGGATTCCAAAGAGCCCCCTGGAGGGCATAGGATTCAAATAACACTGGCACGTAGGTGTGAGAGGCCAGGAGGATAAATTTTTTTTTTTTTTTTTTTTTGGGGGTGTGGTGGGGGGGGGGGGGGGGAGGGGGGGGGGGGGGGGGAATTAAGAGCATCTCGCTCTCTCTGGCTGATGACTTTCGTCCCGTGACGGAGGGGCAGAGCGTCGTTGTTGTATTTTGTATTTTATTAAGCTGGCCTTTCTACCAGCACGGGCTCTTGCTCAAGAGCAGCCCGTAAAAGGGTGAATTTAGAGATATGATTATGTATCTTTATTTTAATTATATGGATATGAAAAATGATGAAATGCGTGAAAAAGTGAATGAAAAGTTAACTTGCGGAGTTACAAACCTTCTAGTCCTAAGGCACCTGTCAGTCAGGTAAAAAAGGGAACGGTG
>NC_061098.1:36066411-36068911 GCF_015104395.2 Macrobrachium nipponense | reverse complement strand
ATGAGCCCAGGAAAAAAAGAATCTTGTAACACACCCAGACCCAAAAAAAAATGTTCTCTAAAGCTCTGATATCTGAAACAACCCACAAAATCAGTAAAAAATCTCCAACTTTTAACAGCAAAAAAACCCCTTTACTGCTCAATAATTAATCACAATGAGACTTAATGTCAAACTCCCATTTACTTAAGTAACAACCCTCGAAAAATTACATCTCCCGGTAAAATCAAATCTCCCGTCCAAAAAAGAAATGCTACTTAAGCTCAATCCCCCAACTACATCTCTCGTAGGGAAAGGAAGAAAAATAATAAAAAAAAAAGGATAATCACAAATAAGTTTCCCCAATCACAAAATACATAACATATGTATAATATGCATAACTCCCGCGTTTTTCCCCAAGAAATGCTCCATGTAAAGCCCCGGAATTTGCCAGAAAGCAAACTCTTACCCATGCGCTTTCGTGAAATGCTATTGCCAACATTTCCAGATATTGCGAAAATTCTGATCTATCACCATCAGAGGAAAAAAAGTCAGCACACGGCTCATCACATCGCTTGTCAGCAGAAAAATCGCCTGCGACATATGCTCTAACATCAGCATAAGAATTGTCTAGTCAGACACATAAATTTGGAAACTCATGATTCTCTAGAAAAAAGGTCTAACTGACACATTTCACAGAATTAACTCCAGGATATGACTAATGTGTTCAAAAATTTGTCTCAAAGACTTATTCTCTCAACATGATATGCCTCAAATTATATTTCTCCAAAATAATACACTTGTGAACATAAAAAATGCACACAAAAATGTGTTTCCATTTGCAACAAAGATGGCTGCAAAATAATTGAACTAAACATAGCTCTCATCACATTGGCAAATATCAAAATTGGCCAAAAATATATCTCCAATACATTATATCTCAAATTATAACTCCAAAATAATATATACCTCCAATTATAACTCCAAATGATATATCTCAATTATCTCTCCAAATAGTATATCTCTATTATAACTCCAATTCTCCAGAGAATAACTCAATGTTATAGTAAAAAAATATAAAAACTCTCCATTTAGCATAATTGCTAAAAAAGGGCAAAAACTCGGCAAATAAAACTGTCTAGAAAATTCTAGAAAAAATCACCAATGTGCCACAACTCATTATAACAGAACTCCAAGTTTCAAAGTGTCTTAGCCTAGACTTTTCCATATGTACTACGACATAGGCACTAGAAAACTTAACCAAGTTTTTTTCTATCTCTCACAAAGTTGTCACAAATACAACAAAGGTATTGTGCAAGAAAACTCACAATTTCTGGAACATAAATCCTCCAGAAAAAAAAATGTAGTGCCATTACGTATGCATTTCAAAACGTGCAAAAAATTCTCCCGTGTATTTCTCTATAGCATCAAATAGCTGAAACACAAACATGTTCCCGAACAATGACTCTAAGTCATGAACTGAGATATATTCATACTAACTGGAGAGAAAAAATAAATTCAAATTCAAACACCCTTGGTAAAAAAACTTGTGTCAGCTATGGCTAACTTCCAAAAAAAGAGAAAAGAAAAATCAACGGCCTTGTTTCACTATCTCCCGTAACTCACCAGATGTCAAGCAATTATCTGCTGAACTCATTAAAAAAAAAAAAAAAAAAAAAAAAAAAAACAAAAAAAAAAAAAAAAAAAAAAAAAAAAAAAAAAAAAGGAAAACAAAAGAAATAATGTGTTTGTTAGTTCCTTCCATCCCAAATTCAAAAAAGATTTCACCTCCCTTGATAGCATTACGGCTCCACGTATTAGTATATAAAAAAAATCAGTATCAGAAATATCATTATCACAAAATCACCCAAAAAATTGCTATCATCAAAAATCATCAGTATCAGTACAAAAAATATCACCAATGTTAATGCTTGTCCATTCTCCAAAGAATTCAGCACAAAATTCAGCAAAAATTCAGCAAGTTTCACCACAATTCACCAAGATTCAGCCAGATTCATCAAGATTCAGCAAAACTCATCCCCGTGAATCACTGAAAAATATTCTCCAAAGTTACAAAAACTCAACAAATAACTAAGACAAGACTTCTCCCGTTAATTCATTGTAATAATTCTCCATGAATAATTATCTGTAATAATTATAGAATAATCTCCCATGAAATATCTCAAATCTCTCGTAAAACAAGTCTCCCGTAATGATAACTATACTTAAGCAAACCCTCCCGTGACACATCTCGAGTATAATAATTATTAATAATAACAACAACTCTCCCTGCCAATAAGCTCTCTTGCAAAAAATCTCAAGAAGTAAGGGTGAAATTCAAATAGCATACACTAGTATTGCTGATCTTATGGTATACCACCATTTCCCACACTCACACAACCAACACCATTTACGGCACCGGAATAACACCATTCGGCAACCATTTTCAAAGTAATCTCTCCAACCACAATAAAAAAAATAATCTGTGTCTCCCCAATATATTTTGTGTCTTCGAAGGCACAAG
>NC_061098.1:36048911-36058911 GCF_015104395.2 Macrobrachium nipponense | reverse complement strand
TAATTGAATACGAGTTTGAGTTTGGATTTTGCAAATGACAGCTTTGAGGTCAGACAATTTGCGCTGATTTTAGGCCATTACGAATTATTTTAGAAGCTGGAAATTAGATGAATTTGGCATGTTTGTATGTTTGGATATATGTATGTTCATTCTTTATCTTATCTAATCCTTTCAACGTCTTCGCTCAGTACTTTTAATGACTATACAGAATACAAATCAGAAATGTTTAAATAAATTCAAATCAGTTCCAGAATAGTCGCAAGCCCTTCAGTGTAAAAAAAAAAATATATATAATAAATTTTCAACTTACGAAACCCTGCCTTTGACGCTGCGTTACCTTTTGCACGTTCCAATCAACGTCTGGAGATTATCAAGCTTAAAGGCTTTCTTGGGGAGAGAGAGAGAGAGAGAGAGAGAGAGAGAGAGAGGGGGGGGGGGGATGGAGCGCTAATGATTCCCCAAAAGGTCTGTATTTTTGCATGCCCCCAGATCTGTCTAATGAGATGTTCCCGCTTCCTTATTCCGTCCTTTGAAGAGTTCGAGTGAACTACTGCGGCTCCGATGGGCGTGAAATCTCTTCTTTCTTTCTTGAGATGGAAGACGATATCTGGTCCCGGGATACCCAACATTTTCTTCATTTTATGTGTTTTTTTTTTTTTTTTTTTTTTTTGAGGTTTGGATGTGTTGTTTTGTTAGCAATGATTTGTGAAAGAAGTGATTAAATTCGTAAGCTTTTGTCTACATTCACCAATAGTGTGCATGCAGTTGTCCGTTATAATCCGTATAGAAGCAGGGTATACACATAACCACTGTATATATATAATATATATATATATATATATATATTATATATATATATATATATAATATATATATATATATATATATATATATATATAGAATACTAGAAGACCAACCCTGTATTCTTCTCTCCCTCTCACTCTCTCCCTTTCATGTTAAGATCGTTGCTTTAGTTATAATGTCCAGCATTGTTTTTGACATTTTACATTTCACCCCCAATTCTTACTGGGGATGAACTTGGACTTGAAGGGCATCAGGAGTGTCTGTTCATTCCAGACCGACAACACTATGTTTTAGACAATAATATCATCATTTTTTTACATTCTATTTTTCACCCCTGCTCACTCTCCCCTACCATTCCTATCGGTGGCTAAACTTGGACTTAAAGGGCATCGGGAGTCACTTTTCATCCCAGCACCCTCAAATCCTATGGACTGGACAGTAATATCTGTCGTTTTCAGTTACTTTTACATGTCGCCCCTTCCCCCACTTCTCACATCCACCCCTCTTCCTTTTGGGGCTGAGCTTGAACTTAAAGGGCATTGGGAGTGTTACTATTCATGTCAGCAACCTCAAAAACTGTGGATTAGACCTAACTATGTGTTGTTTTCAGTTATTTTATGTTTCACCCTTTACCTGCTCCTTTCCCACACATCACTCCTCTTGGTCCCAGTGATGTCTTAAGGCCAGTTTACACTAGGCTTCAGCACGCGCTGCACGCCTCAGACTCATCACCAACTCCCCCCACATTATGGTTAGCCCCGCCCTCTTGAGTGCTCCCCAAGACGCATGAGGCACCAACCAACGCATCAAACCGAGCTTGATGGCTGAAGCCTGCAGCAGGCGCCACTCAGACTCACTCCGGCAACGACAACTCACTAGTAACATGGAATGGAAACGAGAGGAAGTTCGTTTTCTCATAAATGCTTATCAGCATTATCCGTTACACGGCAGCACAGGCAAATTCTTCCTCGTCACTGCTCATCTTGGCTCTCAGGAAGATACTGCGCCGGTTGCAGCAATCACATAGTGTAGAAGCAAGATGCGCTATGCAGCATGAAGCGTCGCCAAGGTGGGCGGGCTTATGCTGGTAGAGGTGACTCATGTGCCGCCGCAAACGTCATAGTGTAAACTGGCCTTTACACTCACAGTAATCTTTTTCAGATGGTAAGTCATATGTATTCAAAGTTTGGTTGAAATTGCTTAATGCATTTCAAAGTGTATGTGGCACATACATACTTAAATACATATTATATTATATATATATATAATATATATATATATATATATATAGTACATACATATATATGCGTCAATCTACAAATGTTTTTTAATATCCAATACGCAGTACCTCGGAATTAATATATTTTTATGTATGTTATTATATATGAAAATATATTGATTCCGAGGTAGAGCGAATTGGATATCAAAGGACATTTGTAGCTCGAAGTATGCATATTAATCATGGTGGTGCCATAAAAATTCATAATATGGCTACGCACGTAAAACGTTCGACTTTGTTAACATGGCAAAGTGGGGTAGATATCGATTCTAATTACAAATACCTGAGTTCAACAGTGATTTGTAAGGTTGGAATCGGGATCAATTTATACCTTACTACTTGGGCCGAGTCGATAACATCACTGAAGTCCTGATTTCTCTTCTGTAGTTTGATGCATAGATATGAATCACGGTGATTTGATAGTAATTCATATATATATATATATATATATATATATATATATATATATATATATATATATATATATATATATATATATATATATATATATATATATATATATATATATATATTTATTTATAAAGTCGCTTAGGCGAACGCTTCCACCTGGCGCCATCCGAGTGATTGCGTCAACATTTTCGGAGCTAACACTGGATCTGTCCTATTAAGAACTCTGTTCCCACGGAGTCAAACTGATGACATCTACGTTTCAAAGAATGTCATTGTTCATCAACCATCAGTTAACCAAAAATAAATTCAAAAATAAAACAAACATATATATAAATATATATATATATATATATATAGATATATATATATAAAATATATATTATATATATATTATATATATATAATAATATGTATGTATATAAGTGGATACCACAAAGGAAAAAAAAGTAGTGGGCAGAAATGTGTACAAAGTGCTTACATCCTTTAATGAGACATTTTGTTCCTCGACATGTCACATTAAACGATGAAAAGCGCTCAGTACAAATTTCTGCCTATTATTATTCTGTGGTATTCGCTATATCATGAAGTTACATTGCATCCACTGTGATTTTTTTAAGCATAATATATATAATATATATATATATAGTATAGATATACTATATATATTAATAATATATATAATATATTATATTATATATATTATATCATTATAATTAATAGATATGCTATTTTATTTTTTCACTGATGGTTGATAAGCAGATGTGATAAACAATGACATTCTTTGAAACGTAGATGTCATCAGTTTGACTCCGTGGAAACAGTGTTCTCAAAAAGACAGATTCAGCGTTAGCTCCGAAAATGCTGACGTAGTCACTCGGATGGCGCCAGGTGGAAGTCGCTGCCTAAGCAGAACATACCAAGTCCTATGAGTGTGCATAAGTGAAAGCAAGAATCTGGTTTTGTGTAGATTTTATGGGCGTGATAATGAGCTGTTATGACGTCACGTATCTCTTCCAGTGTAATGAACTTGTGACGAAATGATGACGTCATATTATGGGGAGTGTCTTGTAAGTAAGTTCGTACATGATTACGTAGAAGCTGTTTCCCCTGCATAATGTGAGAGTAAGGTAACTGGGCTCTGAGAAGCAGCCCCTATGTCTTGATTGTTTTAGTGTGTGTGTTCACAGGCAGAATGGGTAAGCGTACTTTTAAGTCCAAGTGTGGCTAGTCTTTTATATTTTAACCTTTATTCAGTGATGTCCTTTTTTTTATATGACTTTTTGATTTATGACATTTGGGGTTGCTTACAATTTCTTTATGTGAGATTTATTTCTTTTGTGATTCCCCAGATGTTTCTGGTGGTGGGAACTTATCTGGCCATGGACCTTAACAGATGGTTTCCGTGGATATGGTGTTAGGAGGCTATGACATTTCTAGTTGCCTATTTTATGATTAAACTAACGTTCGTTATTGTAGAGAAAGGTGGACGGGTTTGGTTCGATCCCCAGGGTTATTTGGATGAATTATTTGAATTTTGAATTTTGACTTATTCAGTTGAATATTTTATTTCTTTGACAATTTGATTTATTTAGTTAATCCTTTTATTCTTAAATAAATGTATTTTTGTAATTCAAGAGTCTGATTTAGTTACCTTAGGTAATTATGTGAGATCGGTTGGATTGGTTGAGAGAGAGAGAGAGAGAGAGTCGCCTCATTGCCTTACTGCTGTAAGGTCATAGCTACCAACATATATTTTTTGTTTTTCTTTTGAGTCTTTGTACCGAGGTTGGAACCTCGGTAACAGATGTATGTATGTGTGTATATTTTCTGTGAATGTATGTATGTATGTATGTATGTATGTATGTATGTATGTATGTATGTGGTCATACAAGGAACCTTGTTTTTAGTTGAATACTTGAACCTCAGGACTGACAAAAACAATCTCTTTGTCCAACAGAAAGCAGGAAAAGACTGACGTAGAGAATCTTAAGCAAAAATAATAGCGACTCATTCCCACACAAAGCGATGGTTACAAGAGAAGGAAAGGATGATTGTCACAAAAGGCCATTATTTAATAAACTTGGTCCTCGGGTGTTAAACCTGATTGTGAGAGAATTATCTTTTGGGTTTACTTAACCTTTGCCTCCAGTTGGCCTGCAGCTGTGACAAACGGCAATTAAAGATATTGCTGTATTCTGGTACTGAATATAGGCTGTTACTCTGGGAGCCATTCTCTCTCTCTCTCTCTCTCTCTCTCTCTCTCTCTCTCTCTCTCTCTCTCTCCTAACGATAACATAAGAGATCGTACTCATCTTAAATGTATGTAATTGTCTTTTCGAAAACTTTTACTTAAAGATAATTTTTTTTTCCCAAAATATTTTTCAGACATATTGTTGAAAGGGATCGGTGCTTATCTTCACATGTATGTGTTTGTGCGTGTGTGTGTGTTTGTATGTATAGTTCGTATTGCATTTGGAAAAATATACGTCCCATCTGTTGTTGAAGGTTTACGTTTAGAATTCATCTGAATAATTCATAGGTTTTGTGTCCATCATTTGATTTTTATTTTCAGCGTGACCCATTTTAACATTAGTGATCATTTGGGATTCGAATGCTTCTGTTTTTGTAACTTCTGATTATTATATAGTAAAATTTCTATTGCTAATGTAGCTGTAAGTTCACCCTTTGCAAACAAAGAATAAAAATACCGTCTTTAGACCACTGGCGTTGATATATGACTTCTTATATCTAGCAAGAGGCAGCGAGCACGTTTGTTTTGAAAGTCATTCTGCTGTCTTCTGCTTTCCACTTCAGTCAAACGCTGGCAGTTGCTAAGATCTCAACTCTTGACAAGGACGCATCAGGTGAGGTACTGTAGCCTCAGTCTCGCAGCTCAAAGGAAGTGGTTCTACTACTGGAGTGCTGGAATAATGGATGCTGTTTAGCATATAGCAACTGCAGTTTTCCATAGATCTGGACTGAACGGGCTGGCCAAAGGTAGAAGTCCATCTTCCCACTCTCTGCAGCTGGAAATGTGAAAACAAGAATGATTACAACACTACTTTCTGGAGTGATTGATAGGATATACAAACAGAAGGGGTAGTTTATGAGTTAGAATTCACTCGTTAGGTTGGTGCACCCTGTAAGACGTGAACTATTTATGTCTATGCAACCCATACATATATGTGTGTGTGTGTGTGTGTATATATATATATATATATATATATATATATATATATATATATATATATATATATATATAAAATATATATATAAATATATATATATATATATATATATATATATATATATATATATATATATATATATATATATATATATATATGTGGGTGTGAAGATAAAAGGCCCATAAAACACTATTTTCACGTTGCAACCATATATTTTCGAGCAGTTCCTTCTGTGCTCCTGATCACTGGTAAAATATTGACATAGTATGTCTTACAAGGGTTATATATACAAACTTATGTAGGTATGGCAGTAAGTCTCTGTTGGTGACCCAGGAAGGGTGGAAATTAAACTATTCCCTGGTGATTTCTGGCCTCGTCAACTCCTGTCTAGCGACTCATCTGGTGGTCGAATGTTCTTGGGACACCCTGCTTGAGGAGCGGCCTAAGGATTAGTTTGTCGATGTCATCCGATTTCCAGTGTCCTCCTGACAGGTTCATGTTGTTGGTTTTAATTGATGATAGCAGATTCAGCATTTTCCTTTAGTACAGACAGCTACTTTTTGAAAATGAGCTCAGCCCCATTCCGGTTGATAGTATAGCCTTTGTCCCTAATATGAAGGAAAATCCCCAAGTTCTCTGATGCATATCTCACTGATCTTTTGTGTTTTCTACTCTTTGCGGGATACAATATACTATAGAGGTCCCACTCAAAATAGACAAATAAACTTCAGCAATAAATAAAAATTCCGTACGATGAAAACATCCAAAAAGCCACAAAAGACCGCAGGTCAAATAATCCTTTATTTTCCAAATATCCCAAATCCATCGGGAGTTCGCTCATTAACGGATACTGAAATAAAAAAGGAGAATAAGCCAGAGTTTACAAGATACCGTGTAGCAATTGTAATCAGATTCACGTTGGGGAAACCGGTAGATCCATCTCGCAAAGAATTGCAGAACACAAAAGATCAGTGGGATAAGCATCAGAGAACTAGGGGATTTTCCTGCATATTAGGGACAAAGGCTTATACTATGAACTGGAACGGGGTGGAACTGATTTTCAAAAGAAGCTGTCTGTACAAAAGGAAAATGCTGGAATCTGCTATCATCAATTAAACCAACAATATGAACCTACCAGGAGGACACTGGAAATCGGATAACATCGTCGAACTAATCCCTAGGCCACTCCTCAAGCAGGTGTCCAAGAACATCCGACCACAGGACGAGTCACAAGACGGGAGTTGATAAGGCCAGAAATCACCAGGGAATAGTTTTTAATTTCCAACCCTTCCTGGGTCACAACAGAGACTTACTGCCATAACCTACATAAGTTTGTATATATACCCTTGTAAGACATGCTATGTCAATATTTTACCAGTGATTAGGGGCACAGAAGGAACTGCTCGAAATATATGGTTGCAACGTGAAAATAGTGTTTTATGGGCCTTTTATCTTCATATTATACTGTTGTATTACAGTAAAAAGACATTCATATATATAAATATATATAAACACACACAGACACACAGACACACACATATATGGGGATATATTATATATATATATATATATAGATATATATATATATATATATATATATATATATAATAAATATATATATATATATATATATATATAGATATATATATATATATATATATATATATATGTATATATATATGTATGTATGTATGTATGTAGTGTATGTATGTACAGAACGTTTGTGTGTGTGTATGCGTGTGTTTCTGAGTCTGTATCTGTGCGCATGAAATGGCCGCATAGCATTCCCCAAGACAAGTTTTTCTTTCGGGTTTACAAGCTTGTAATCACAAATGGGGCTTAAAACGCATTGTCAGGCCATCTTCTTTGTTGACAGAACTCTCTCTCTGACCTTCACTTAGTCCAAGGTCAAGTTGCCATTGCAACTTGATCACGTAGAGCACTTGATATCTGAGAATGTAAGGTCGGGGTATAAATATAAGAATGTGGTTGTCTCTAAATATAAGTAACGATAATTCACAAGTATTAATACAACATTTAATATAGTGTTGATGTAACCACATTCCACAATATGTTTAGCGCCGTCTTGTTAATTTTTTTAAACTATACATATATATCTAAAATCATTTCTATCGTCAAAGCCATTGAATGCATTCTTGCCTGACTTGTTTTTTCTTATAACAGAAACTGGCATCAGAACATGATCGAAGTTTTCCCAGAAACAGAGTTGTTATGACGAAATTCAAAATCTTTATTCCAGCAACAATATCCAGTTGATAATTCCTCGATCTCGATTGCCGTTTGAGAAATGGGAAGCCAATTCAGTATAGTACTACGAGTATATTCAACGTGATTCGCATTCAGTGTTATTGAAGGCAGGTTCTGAACTAAATAGGTATCACTTCCAAAAGACAGTTTCGTGTTGTACATCGTAACCTTGGAAAACGTCAGATTGTGCCTTTTCGTAAAGACGCCTTTCGTGAGACGAAAGTATTAGTTTCATATGAGCCAGCATCCCAGAACACATATCAGTTCATATGAGTAATCTTTAGTCAAACTGCCGCCAGGAATTTATATTAAATATTGGATTTTGATCCACAAGGGTTTTTGGGGGTTATTGTCTAGGACTAATATTTCTTAGGGGTTCATTATCTTTATGAAACTCACAGTCTTTTGTTTTTTTTTTTGTTTTTTACGGTCATCCCTGACGGGCTTATACTAAACACGCTTCCTGCAAAGGTGGATACATACCGGGCTAAAATCCTTGCGGATGACTATCAAGGAAAGATCCTAAATCCTCTTCTGCGTTTTTTGTTTTCTCCACCGTTGCCGTTGGAGGTGATATTGTTATTCCAAATATAGGCTATGAGATCAAAACAAATACCGAACTAAGAATGTTTACTTGGAGTTACAATGCAGTGTATATCGAAAAAAAAAGCATGGTCATCATTATTATAATAAGAACACACACTTTATATATATATATATATATATATATATATATATATATATATATATATATATATATATATATATATATATATATATATGTATGTATGTATATATATATTGATCGATGAGGTCCAAAAGACTACACATCAAACGAATAAAAGATGGAATTTCGTCGTCATTCCATTATCTCTGGAGTCACGTAGCAGAGAAGTCAACCCTTCCAGGGACCCTGCAAAGCTTTGCAGAATTAACAAAATTGCGGGGCACTGCATGCAATAGGGCGTGGCATCGCTGCCTGTCAACATGTCTCATGGAGGAAGCATACACACACGAGAGCGCACACAAGAGAGCTTACAAATATGGAAGCATACACAAGGCTTTGCAGTCATCACTTCAGAATGAGTAAATAGCAAGACAAGACTCCACTTCGTGATGAGATCCTTTACATAACATTGACTTCAGTCACTGTATAACCTCAAGTATAATTCTTCTCAAGGATTAAACTTGTAAATTATTGTTTTAACTCTAAGTCCGTGAAATTAATGCCAAGATACAAATATTTCTCTTTCAATTTTCCGCTGTTTGGAGGAGACAGCGTTTTCTAGATATCGCATGAACGAGGCGTTAGACTTATCCAATATCATCAGCAATTTTACTGAAGAACATTTCAGAGATTTTCGCTTCTCCTTCTGATACATTTTCCCCTCCTGAATTCTCTCGAAATAAATGAGAATATTTTCCTTAGTACGCGATAAATAAATGTATGAAAACTAAACCTGACGTTATTTCGTACATGAAATTGGATGCGGATATATAATTTCTCTATAAAATAGAATGCAATACAGAATTTGGGTCACAGGCCTAGAGCTGGGATCTATGAGGTCACTCATCGCTGAGTAAAAAAGTTTGAAGGTCTAACAGAAGGAAAATTTCAAAGCAGTTGAAGCACAAGAAATCAATTCTTAGGAGAGAGTGAAAGGTGGATAGTTTGTTTGTTTGTTTGTTTGTATGGTGTTTTTACATTGCATGGAATCATTGGTTTATTCAGCAGGACCAACGGCTTCACGTGACTTTCGAACCACGTCGAGAGTGAGCTTCTTTAACCAGAGATTCACATCTCTGACGCCACAATGGAATGCCCGAGAATCGTACGTCAAGTGTGGGCCACCCCTAGGTTGAGCCGGTAAAGGAAGTTGATAAGTAGGAAGAGAATGTGAACGAAAGTACAGTAAAACGAATAAGAGGTTGCAACTTGGGGCAGAAAGGACGCTGCAAAGACCCTTAAATAATGTCTACAGTGCACCACGTGAGGAGCACTGACTGCACTCCCACTCCTTTGAAAACAATTTTCTTATTAAACAAGATC
>NC_061098.1:36043911-36046411 GCF_015104395.2 Macrobrachium nipponense | reverse complement strand
CTCTCTCTCTCTCTGTCTGTCTGTCTATCTGTCTCTCTCTCTCTGTATGTGTGTGTGTGTGTGTGTGTGCCCTAATGATTTTCCATACTATAGCCTTGTGAGATGAGATAAGGTTTTTTTTTATTTTAGTAAGTAATGATCTTAGTTTGCCTATCATTACTTCAAAGTCATTGGATTTTATTTCCGGAAATCGCTCAAATATACAGTGCTCGTGAGTATGTGGCGATTCTGATTGTATGTTATAAGGTTTGCTTATTGCTCCTTATCCTAGGAACCCGTTTCCATGGCAACGGTTCGATGGTTTCATCATAAACTCATCGCAAGTTCTTTTGGGTAACCAATGATGCTATCTATGCCTCAGGAGCTGACATGGCTTCATGTATGGAACTCCGTAATAACAACCTCAATTAAGTATTAATTGCATCTAAAAGGAAGCAAATGGCATTTCACTGTTAAAAAGTACGTTTCTTTCTTAGAGATGCCCCAAGGAATCATTAAGTTTATACAAATCTCCATTAATCAGTTAGGATAGGCAATAGGTTACTAGGTCAGAGAAAAGTTGTCCCGTTCTGAAATCGATCTGAAGCAGCTAATTTGTTGAAGTGGAAAATATTCTATAAATATTCTTTTTAGTTTTTATGGCTGCTTGAGAGTTTCCTTCAGTCAGTAAGAGGAACCGAGAGTAGATGAGGCAGATGACGGTCACCCTGCTTCCTCCTCCTACCTCCCTTGTTCCTTGAACATCCTCCATAACACCGTTCCAAATCTATTGAATGGGGATACAGATGGCTCTAGACTGGACAATGTTTTAGAAAGTAACTGACATATTTTTCTCAAGTTTGTTTATATTGGTGATATTGGTGTGAGCAAAAGATTTTTTTGCTGAATGATCAGGAATCTCGTTATTAAAACAACGTGCCAATAGATGTTGTCGGTACTTCTTTTTTGAAGTCAATTAACTGGCCACCCAAAATTTGGGGGGTTTGGGAATGATTCCAGTGGAGGCAATAGGTCCTTACAAGTTTGATAAACAAGGCTTTTCTATCCACTTACTTTGTTTGTAAGAATTGAAGGCCTTCTCATTCTGTCGAATTAAAAGCTGAAATTCACTGTGTATTTAGAGTAAAAGGCCTTAAATACCAAGGATCTTGCAGTATCTTGCAGTTTCATTTGCATAGCCAGTTACTGAAAGACTTAACCAAATTAACTGCCCACAGATTGATTTTAGAGTGGGAACAAATTCCTTGGATTTATACAAGTATTGACCATCCAGGGCTTTTTTGCCATGCCTCTAGGTTAAGTTAGGTTAGGTTGGGTTAGGTTATTCTAGGTCAAACTAATTCTGTGACAAGGAATTTGGGTTAGGTTGAGTTAGGTTGGGTTAGCTTAGGTTAGGTCAAACTAATTCCGTGACAAGGAATTTGGGTTAGGTTAGGTTTGGTTGGGTTAGGTTTGGCTAGGTCAAACTAATTCTGTAACAAGGAATTTGGTTTAGGTTGGGTTAGGTTAAGGCTAGGATAGGTCGAACCAATTTCGTGATAAGAAATTTGGGTTAGGGAAACAAAATGAGATAATTTTCAAGAAAATGCTTTGGCTAATTTTTATGTTATGACGTTCAGCCATTTTTTCAGGCAAAAGTCTAGTTACCTGGTTACATTTCGGAAATACAGGACTGGGAACATCCCTTGCGAAACCTGGTGAATTTTTGGCTATCCTGACTGGTCGATGGGACTTTATGTAAACACTATGGTTATTTGGACATCTCTCCAGAAACAAAAACAAAACATATTTAGTATATAACGTCATATGGTTCCTTTCATGACAACTAATACTTAACAGAGGTTGGTACATCCTAACCAGTTTAATAGCAAAATCGCATCCAAAGTAAATAGATAGTAAAGATGTACTATATAGTACTTGGATTACCTAAAGATTGTTTTGCCTCTGGTTAACTGAATCAGGTCAAAAGGTAGAGGAATTATATAAAAGAATTCTGCAAGAATATAGGCCCTTACAAGAAGGTCCTATGACACACACACACACACACACATACACACACACACACACACATATATATATATATATTTATATATATATATATATATATATATATATATATATATATATATATATATATAGATATATATATATATATATAATTCACAAACATGCTGTTCATCTTAATGTGTCAATAGCAGTACAGCTACAAGGTCGCTACAAGATCTGTATCCACGAAAGCATCCTGTTTACTGGAAGAGCAAATCTAATATGAGGACGCAACAGTGTATCACTGATGTAGCAAAAGTGAATTATTCAGGTGAGCCACTAGAACCAAATACAGGCATTGAAGAGAGAGCGAGAGAAAAAGGCCTCTCTCTAATGGAATGAATAAAACCCTTGAATGGGACCCGTATATCCAAAGCCATTTTAACGTTTGTCGGGGGAAAAGTTCAAGGGGTTGTTTTTCTCAGGCAATCGTGTTACGCACTAAAGGTGATGT
>NC_061098.1:36038113-36043411 GCF_015104395.2 Macrobrachium nipponense | reverse complement strand
CCCAGACCATCCAAGATTGGAAGATGCAAAATATACCGGAAGATGTACTAGCAACTCTCTGGTAGACATTAGAGGTGCCTCACACTGAGGGACCTGGGGCAACCCGAACAAAATGTAACTTGTAAACTATAACTAACTCTCTTTCAATGATTGTTGTTTCAACATCCCAGGCAAAGATGTTTTATATCATCTTTGTTCATTTTACTGTGCCTCGTATTTAACTCCCGCAGTTGCATAGAGACAGAGTTTCCTGGTTGTGTTTGTCTTCTTAATGCAGCTTTTTTGCTGTTAAATAGATACCTGGTGGTTGATATGATGATTCCTGTGTCACATATATATTTCCTCCATAAGAAATATACTTGCAAAAATGTTTCTCGTGGTAGCAATTTATCTTATAAGTTAATAAATATGACTGGGCAGTGCAAATCTATATGGTAAGTGATATAGTGTGTGTGTGTGTGTGTGTGTGTGTGTGTGTGTGTGTGTATAAAAAAGCGTAAAGGTTAAATATAGACTGCTTGACATTTTCGTGTTTATTACAGCTTATTTTGTAGCACATCCATGACTGAAATAAATTCATGTTATTATCTCCTTTTCATATTCGACCACCGCCCTGATAAAGCTTTACTGATAACTAAGAATATTAATTTCTTGTATTTCATGTCTACAAAATTAACGTTACTTGCTACCTGTCTTAAAAAAAATATATAATTTATTAAGTAATGAAACAGCTCAAAGATTTTTTAAATATTGATCAACAACATATCAGTCTCACCTCGTTTTCTATGAATGTTTTGGGGTAGGGTAAACTATGATAGTTATCTCTAGGTTAATGATGAGGCATTGAATTGCTTTGGGACCAAACATTCTCCGTATTGTTGGAGCCAGCGTATCTGCTGGAATCTAATCGTTAGGCCTGGAATACACTTAGATATAGTTAGGAATATTATATGTTTCTATGAGGATATATCGTTATATGTAGCAATTTACCTGATGCAGAAATCTATTATAAGTGTTCGTCTAGTAAAGAGAAAAATCATTGAAGTTTTTCAGCCGTTGTATAATTGGGATATATATTAATGGCAATAAAGCAGCGAAAGGTCAGAGACCCGACAAATAAGGAAATGACTGACTATGAATCGGCTTCATTTCAGAGGACACGTGACGTTCCCGAAATCAGACACCGGAGAAGATTGGAGATTTGAATGAAATGAGAGAAGCGATCCTGAATCAGTTGGAAATCGACTATTTTCTTATTTTCCTTCCCTGGAAACTGTATCGGACATCGAGGATTTTTTACTCGGTATAATTCTGAATTAAACATTTTATTTCCTACAAGAAATATTTAGAGATCTTAAGATAAGAATGCCGCCTGATGCTTAGTTTGTGTTAATACTCTCGTTGTTATTAACGTTACCAAAACTACAACACCTTCGAATTGCACATTATAAGTATCCTTGGAACTTAAACACTTGCCCTTGACATCTGCCCTGAATGAGGAAAATGATTTCCATATCGTACAAGTAAAAGGTTTTGAGTACGAATAGCTATTCTCGTTTCCACCTAACACGCGCATAAACCAAATAATAGTAAAGAGAATAATTCTCGGAACTGGACCCCTTATTCAAATGCAACATTTCCCAGAAACATTAATAAGCAGTCCCGCAAATTACTGCGAGAAAATTTCTTGGACCATGATGCTGGATGTCTGAGAGATTCGGGACTCCTAATGAGGTCCTTCTGTTAGGTGGACGTTTCCCCGATTGATGTAGTAATGGTTCTCATATTCCTCCGATCTATGATCCTCCAGCCGCAAGAGAAAGACCTTTACTTGTGTCATTGAAAAGAGAAGGAATGTTTTGAGTTTCTAATAATATCTTTTCGATGTCTGCAGTAGACTGAAAGGATGCTGAGTAGAAAAAGTAAGTTTTTGTAGTAAAGGAAACGAACGGACACACATGGTTCGAGTGAATGTTTGAATGAATGTAGTGGCTCTCAACTTTTTTCCACTTCATTCCTCCTATCATGAATTCTCAACCTTCGTGTGGCTCCCTTTCATTTTTCTCTAAAATGCCACCCCAACAGCCCCCACCCCAAATAAAAAAAGGGGTAACTAAAGGATAAATAAATAATTAAATAAAATGTTGGAGAAAGAAAACACCTGGTTTTATAAGAAGTAGATTCATTACGAAACTTGACAGTTGTAATGATCTTAGTCGGTGGATTTCGCAGATGTAACCATATTGCGTAGCTTGACAAGTTAGTGAACATAAATTTAAAAATAAAACTAATTTTCTTCTGCCAGGACAGAGTGACTTTGTACATAAAATAATGATTTCAGCAATATTATAGAAGTTTGGTTTGCAACAATCTGCTTTGGCCCCATGAATTCTTGCGATGGTCCTTAGGTTGAGAACGCATGGTATAAACCTACCTATACACAGTTCGAGTAAAATAAAGTAAATTCCACTTTTCCTCCAATATAAAGAGCTTATGAAATGATAATTATTCAGCGAGTTTTTTTCGGGTTAATGAAATGCAGATGTGTTTTCGGCGGTGAATAGACACGTAATTGGTCTTTTTATTTGCCTTTATATTAGATTATGCGCCACATTCTACCTTTTATTTGTAGATTTTGCAGAATTCATGTATTCAGTTTTTGTAATTAGTTTTGTTCTATAAATATAAATGTTTATACTTTTGTCAATTCTAATGATGTTTTTTAAATTATTATTTTTTCTATTGCAAGACAAGCAGCAATACTATTTTTGTTTTATTACTAACACCGTGTTTCAGTACTCCTCCCAACGTGTAATGTACTAAAGTTTATTTACCATTGAAATTCTAACCTTACCATTAATTTGAACTCACTTTTGATGATAAAATAACGATGAAGGTCACATCAGGTGCCAGAGAGCAAAGCTTACCAGGAAGTTTGCTCTACTCTCTTCTAAATTCGACATCCAGAAACTTATCATTAAGTTGGGCTGAGTACATAGAACAGATGCTTGAATTTCACGGTTAGCAAAGGAAGATTAAAAGGTATTTGACGAATTAGAATAAGATAACAGAAGACAATGAAGAGTTATGCAAAGGATCTCGGTAATATTTTGTTTCTTGGTTTGTAATCAGGATGGAGTTTTATTCAAAAAATAAAAAGATATGAGAATGGAAAGTTGTTCTAAAAGGAAATATACTATAACACTTCGAGTATACTATATGATTGCATTAGAACGATAATATAAAGCTTCATTCTCTTGACTGGATTCTTTCATTCTTTCGAACCAAAGGCCAAATGCAATTAAGTGAGAAAGGAAAACTGCAAGGGATAATTGTTGATTTATTCAAATAAATTTGTATCGCGGCTGGATTTAGCAGAGCTGACCTCCCCCCGGTGTTACACGACCCAATTGTGAACATTATGGGTGTCGATGTAGCAATCTTTTCGTTGTATTTAGTTCCATTAAGGCTACAGCACAAAACACTTACACACCTTAAGAAGTAATTGTTAACTGTGGGTGTTCTTTTCTTTACATTTAATTCCCTTAAACTTACAAAATACGTGCACAAGTAAGTCCACACACATACGTACCCATACTCAGACACACACACAAACACACGGAAGGATGAAATTGACGAATATGGAAAGCTTAGCATAATAATGTGAGGTACTGGTTATTCCAAATTAAAAATATTTTTTTATGATTATAATGTTCATGTCAATCTACAGAAACATAAACACACACACACACACACACACACGCACACACACACACACGCACACACATGGAGAACTTGCTTTACATGGAGGGATTAGCACAATAATGTGAGGTAGACCTATTGGTTACTTCGAATTAAAAACATTTCCATTGAAATATAAAAGTCTTCGAAATTTTACTGAAAATTATGTCACATGAAATTCCTTCATCTAGCAATGCACTTCCAGAAACTATTTCACCCGTGGTCGATACTTAGTAGTATTCGAGGAGGCAAATGTCAAAAGCATATTCTATCGTTGCAAGCAATATTCCTAAACCCGGGTCATTTGTTGTTTGATGTCGACCCAAAGCTGCCGCCGAGGATGCGGAAAGCTAATTAACTTTTATATTTAATTGTTTTGTAACGTATGGGGCAAAACTACTACTGCTTATAAATAAAAGAGGTCTCGGCTCATTCATAAACTGTGTTATAAAGAATGAAACACTTCCGTCTCTACCAGAACTCTTGATAAGTAAAGAATTTCATTCCTCAACCCTTGTCACCATCATCTGAGACACAGCACCCGAAAAACAAGGATCGGTGTTTTGTTTGACAATTCGTGAGAGTTCTCTCGAATTGTGTCGTTCTGTGTTTGACCCTCGTGAACATTAGGAGACCTTAACAGCTGCATTGTTTTCGAAGCTTCCTTCTTATGCGACATTCGTTCATGTTATTCAGTTTTTCGTTGATTTTACTAAACAGCCTAAATATTTTTCAAGCTTCGTAAATGTTTGTGGAGTTTTAATGTTAACGAAACTTCATAAATGTCATGCAAGTTCAGTGAATCTTTTAGGATTTGTACTTCTTTACTCAAGCTTTGTAAATGTTTTTCCAATCTATTCGTAAATGATATTGAAGCTTCGTAAATGTTGCTTAGACGTTTACAAATGCTAATTAGGCTTCCTACCTGTCTAGAGCAGTGGCTCCCATCGTGGAGTGTACGGGGGCGGGGGTTTAATTTGATTTTTATGGTAGGTGGGCGGGGAATTCTGCAATGGAGTTATTATCGATGAATTTTTTTCTAGCAACACTGTGTTGGTATGACGTGTGCGAGTTAATACATACGGTGTATATACAGTATGGATAACTTGAAAAAGAAAACTTGTATGTTCTTTGGAAGTTTGTTTAAACCAATTTAATATTGGCATTTTAGGCTTCCACCATGAGAATGGGAGTTGATTTTTTGAATAATGAGCATTAATTATCACCACAGAGGGCATCAGGATTTTAGAGGCGATTAGGCGGACCACTGCCAAAAAAATAAAAGGTTGGGAAACACTAGACTGAGGTCATTTTAATCAAGCAAAATCATCAGAGCTCATCCAGTTCCAGTAACTGCGTAGAAATACGTTCTGTCTCAGTGCAGCGATTCGGCATCCAAGTAAAAACCGGTTTCCAAAGAAAGAGAGACAAATAACCCTCTAATTGCCCGAGACAACGGATGATTGCAGTCATATCTAAAGAACAAAATGAGACATCAGGATAGAAATTCGAAGATTAAATTGTTACCTGTCGTATTTCCCCACTTTCCAGCGAACC
>NC_061098.1:36025613-36033113 GCF_015104395.2 Macrobrachium nipponense | reverse complement strand
TAATATATATATATATATACATATATATATATATATATATATATATATATATAAATATATATATATATATATATATATATCTTTACAGCACAAAATACCATCCAACAATTGTTCACCAATATTTCTTAGGATCCAAATGTGTTGATGTGACATACTGAATGGTACTGACAGGCCGTTATAAAGATAGTTTGTACATTTTGCTCTTCTCTCTCTCTCTCTACTCTCTCTCTCTCTTGTATGAAAACATTTGAAAGTCGATATTGCAATAAATATATCTTGATAACACGTAGGTCTAGCTGACAGATAAAACTATAATAATCCGAATGAGTTGAAGAGATATTAGTTGTAGAGTTATGAGGGAGACAGACCAGAACTGATGGAGTGAAATTATTGCAGGTGTGTAATGAGAGACATTATTCCTAAGCAAAGCTGGTTAGAAGATTGTTACGAAATCACGCATTCGTTAACCTTTCACGAATAAGTAAGAAATAAAAGCAATTATTTCTCATATAAATGCGAAATTTAATAACTGAATATTTACAGATTTCATAGAAATACAAGCAGATATAAGTATATATGAAAAAGAAGTAGGTACAGTTATAAGAAGGAGATAAACCAATGTAAATTAGAATGAATTCAGAGAGGGCTGTTCAAACGATCAGTACAACTTAATTACGATAAGAAAAAATAGCCTCGACGTTAATATCAAATCCAGGTCACCGAATCATAATTCTGGCCTCAGTGCATCGGAGATTTTCTGAATATGTCTCTAAAATGAACGCGATCTTCTGAACGAAGGTTCTGAACATTCGTCCTGCAGGAAAAATACACCTTTTGAAATACATTTCATGCATAAATGAATGATATTGGGCAGTCAGAATTTTTCTAAAATTATAAAAATGCCGGTTTATTTTAGAAGAAAGATCCAAATATCGATGAAAATGTTGTGCAGAAAAACGTATTAAAAATGATAAACAATAAATTTTTACTCCTGAACAGTCTCGCATACATATTTAGATATCATTTGAGCATATTTCATTTCTTTACCATCTCATTTATCCATACATTCTACATCGCAAACAAACGCAACATTTGTCTCATAAACATTCATTTCTTTATACTCATCCAAACATGTTCAGAAGATCGTAAGTTAAAAGCCGAAATAAAAGTACATAGATGAAACGTGCCGAAAAAACCACTAGAGTCAAACTCAGTTTTAAATCGATCTATCAGACTTGTTGACATTGAAATATACAGCAAACGTGACAAGGGTGAACTGTGATTGGTTGCAAATAGGTATGTGGGTTCTGTCTTGTATAAGGATTATTAACTTGTTGATATATATATATATATATATATATATATATATATATATATATATATATATATATATATATATATATATATTTACACGCATCCCTCTGGCACTTGTCTTTTAACTTTTCCTTCTTAAAAGCATGTAGAGTTTTCTTAGGAATATGCAGAGATTCCTTTCTATATGCAGCGACCATTTGAAAGTCAAGTAGAGTAAAAAGACAAACGAGATGTTTTTGTGTTTCTCATCAGCCATAACGATGTCCATGGTGTGACAATACGAGGCCAAATAGCCACCTGCACCAATATCCTTTTAAAGACCTCACTGTCCCTCATATCCTTGTCGTTCAACTATCCCTGAATCATATTTTCTGAGTCATAACTGTCTCTGTGATAAATCCCATTAATCCACCTGCATTTAAGCCCAAAATAAGCCTTTTTCAGGAAGTGAGAAACCTTTTGGGGACTTCGCCCCTCATTTTCCTTTTGTTCGATTTCCCCAGTCAATTTCACAAGTCGTTAACAAGGATCACACCTGCATATCTTGTTATTTCCACACCTGCACACATCATGGCCTCTTGACCTGACCTCGCACCTGCATCCAGACTTTGGGACCCCAACCCTGAGATTTAGTTAGCACCTCTTTGTATTCTCTCTACCTCTTTTTCTGGGCTTTCAATAATCTTTTCAGGTAGCTGACGGATTGTTCTCTCGAAGGGAGAGAACAATGACCGACCTTTTTGGGAAGAGCTGTCAAAACACGAAGCCTGTCGACAACAAACAAATATTGGCTTCAACGACCCCTACAGTGCCTTAGCCTTTTGTCCCAGCATTACACTCTAGCAGTAGCTACGCCCGGCAAGTTATTTCTACTACTCTTTGACACTTCTATATACTGTTGAATTGGGACTCTGCTCAAAGTCCTATCCTGATCCTGTCACTCTGAAGATGATCCATGTTACAATCCACTTTGCTACTTGAGTGCTAACCCTGGCGTGAACCTGGAAGTGCTTTATTCTTTCATCCCTGCTCTGGACCTGTATGTGACGATGCCCTTCCACTGATGTTCTGGCTCTAATCTACGCAAGTGTTGTCCATGGACTAATGTACAGTGATTGGAAGTTGATTGTCAGCTTCACCACTTTTCCCTGCTCTCATATTTTCTAACTGTTCTCCTGTTCCCATTCCATGTTCCTGTTATCCAAACTCCTTCAGAGTTTCTAGTGACATTGACTGCGGAAGTATTATCTTTTCTCTCATAATACGTCTAAGGCAAGCGTTACGTCGATTAATTTGTTATACAGTGATTTTAGATTATTTTGATATTACTCAGTGTTAAGATTTTGTGGTACTTTGTATTCTAGTAAATATTAGTGATTTTTACATAAGACTTTCCCTCATTATCTCGTGTTACAATGTCCCCTGCTTTGGAGATCTGTGTATAAGTCCCTTGTGTGAAGTTGTGCAGTTCAATAGGGCCAAACCCAACACATTTACTACCAGTGCAATTTTGGGTCAAGAATCCTGGAATTCCAGTGAGAGCATACCTTGCCTACAGTGCTCCACTCCTGTAATATCTAAGAATCCTGTTTTTCATTATTGCATTATGTTTTACTATTTAGTATTAGTAATGGCTTGCAAACAGTGGCACTCTTGTTTGAGATTGTAAATAATTCCCGTAAAGTGATACAGGCTCTGTTGATAGCCTCTATAAAAATTTATTCTTTTGTTCTCCTTAGCGAATTATATGATAAGTGAACATATCGCGTGTACTTTCCATCCTTTTGCGGTTACTTTGGTTTTAATTGACTAAGGAAGTTATCTCATTTTTCTGCTTACATGTGCCTTATCCAAAATGTTCATATTAAATTCTCTTACCCTTACCTGCCCTGTACATATATAATATATATATATATATATATATATATATATATTATATATATTATATATATATGGTATAAGTATATATATATTTATATGTGTGTGTGTGTGTGTGGTGTGTGTGTATGTGTGTTTGGGTAAACCCTTTTTTGTCTTTGAATTAGCGACAAACAGAATATTTAGTAAGTTCGTAACAAATTGAATATGACAATTTATTACCAGTTCATGACAGTGGTATCAAACAACTTATCACAGAACTGCCACAATCTTGTTATCATACAAGTATTACTCTCACTTGATCACAACCCCTCTTATTTGTTACGACAATCCACCTCGCGGATGCAAAATCTTTGCAGGGCTTATTCTGTTTATTAAGAAGGGTTGCAATACTTCCTAAATTTAAGTCTTGGATGAATAAATTGGCTTTTGTTTTTTCTTTTATCTAATAAAAATCTTTTTTATCTTTATCTGATATAAATCTGAGGATCAATTACCGTTATTATGACAGCAATCTTCCGACGGCGCGATGTTATTGTGGGTAAAATAACTCCTCCGAGAAGAAGCTTGTTTAAGTTTGTTTTAACCAGGGTTGTTTTTCTTTCTTCTTTTTCGAAAGATTTTTTTACTGCTCCTTCTGGTTTCCTTCATTAGGCTTTTCTCAGATGGTTCTTTCTGTTCGCCAGAGCAAGCATCGGTAATTTGAAGCAAGGCGTCGATGATTTTTGCCCCAAAATGAGTTACCATAATATTTTGTTAACGAATTCAGTTACATCTCTAAACAATTTCAGTCATTTGTTACCTAGATTTCATTTCAATCGTTTTTTGTAAATTTTCTTTTAAATTTTGTCAAGTGCTTAATGACAATGTCAAAATTCTGTGTAAATATGAAACTTTATTATGAAAAGATTTAACTCCTTTATAACTGTGGACCCAAGGAATTTACATAGAAATTTGAGCAATAAAACTACAACTTATCAAGTTGAAATCATCCTGGATAGGAATAAAGTTTAAATCAGTAAATTTTTTATCAAGGTAAATTTATCAAGTTAAACTATAGTATATATCAATATAGATATAATATAGATTATATTATATATAATATTATAATAATATTATAATATATATATATATTCTATTTATTATATAATATTATATATATCTATATAGATAAGCGAATCCCGCTGGCACTTGGTCTTTTAACTTTTCCTTCTTAAAAGGTGTTAGAGGTTTTTTCTTAGGAATAAGCAGATTCCTTCTTTATATGCAGCGACCATTTGAAAGCCAAGTAGAGTAAAAATAAAAAAGAACAAACGAGATGTTTTGTGTTTCTCATCAGCCATAACGATGTCCATGGTGTGACAATACGAGGCCAAATAGCCACCTGTACCAATATCCTTTTAAAGACCTGTCACTGTCCCTCATGTCCTTGTCGTTCAACTATCCCTGAATCATATTTTCTGAGTCATAACTGTCTCTGTGATAAATCCCATTAATCCACCTGCATTTAAGCCCAAAATAAGCCTTGTTCAGGAAGTGAGAAACCTTTTGGGGACTTTGCCCCTCATTTTCCTTTTGTTCGATTTCCCCAGTCAATTTCACAAGTCGTTAACAAGGATCACACCTACATATCTTGTTATTTTCACACATCATGGCCTCTTGACCTAACCTCGCACCTGCATCCAGACTTTGGGACCCCAACCCTGAGATCTAGTTAGCACCTCTTTGTATTCTCTCCTCTACCTCTTTTCTGGGCTGCTTTCAATAATCTTTTCAGGTAGCTGACCGGATTGTTCTCTCGAAGGGAGAGAACAATGACCGACCTTTTTGGGAAGAGCTGTCAAAACACGAAGCCTGTCGACAACAAACAAATATTGGCTTCAACGACCCCTACAGTGCCCAAAGCCTTTTGTCCCAGCATTACACCCTAGCAGTTGACTTGTCGAAGAACACCAGTAGCTACGCCCGGCAAGTTATTTCTACTACTCTTTGACACTTCTATATACTGTTGAATTGGGACTCTGCTCAAAGTCCTATCCTGACGTTTCCTGATCCTGTCACTCTGAAGGTGATCCATGTTACAATCCACTTTGCTACTTGAGTGCTAACCCTGGCGTGAACCTGGAAGTGCTTTATTCTTTCATCCCTGGTCGGGACCTGTAGTGGACGATGCACTTCCACTGATGTTCTGGCTCTAATCTACGCAAGTGTTGTCCATGGACTAATGTACAGTGATTGGAAGTTGATTGTCAGCTTCACCACTTTTCCCTGCTCTCATATTTTCTAACTGTTCTCCTGTTCCCATTCCATGTTCCTGTTATCCAAACTCCTTCAGAGTTTCTAGTGACATTGACTGCGGAAGTATTATCTTTTCTCTCATAATTACGTCTAAGGCAAGCGTTACGTCGATTAATTTGTATACAGTGATTTAGAGATTTTGATATTACTTCAGTGTTAAGATTTTGTGGTACTTTGTATTCTAGTAAATATTAGTGATTTTTACATAAGGCTTTCCCTCATTATCTCGTGTTACAATGTCCCCTGCTTTGGAGATCTGTGTAGAAGTCCCCGTTGTGTGAAGTTGTGCAGTTCAATAGGGCCAAACCAACACATTTACTGCCAGTGCAATTTTGGGTCAAGAATCCTGGAATTCCCAGTGAGAGCATACCTTGCTTACAGTGCTCCACTCCTGTAATATCTAAGAATCCTGTTTTTCATTATTGCATTATGTTTTACTATTTAGTATTAGTAATGGCTTGCAAACAGTGGCACTCTTGTTTGAGATTGTAAATAATTCCCGTAAAGTGATACAGGCTCTGTTGATAGCCTCTATAAAAATTTATTCTTTTTATCTCCTTAGTGAATTATATGATAAGTGAACATATCGCGTTTACTTTCCATCCTTTTGCGGTTACTTTGGTTTTAATTGACTAAGGAAATTAACTCATTTTTCTGCTTACATGTGCCTTATCCAAAATTTTCATATTAAATTATCTTACCCTTACCTGCCCTGTAACATATATAATATATATATATATATATATATATATATATATATATATATATATATATATATATATATATATATATATGTGTGTGTGTGTGTGTGTGTGTGTGTGTGTGTGTGTGTGTGTGTGTGTGTGTAATAAAAATAAAAAAGAACACTGTATCGTGCTTTTAAAGAAATCAATAGAGAAATCCACAGTAATATCCTTGTTATATCTAGATAAACAAGGATATTACTGTGGATTCCTCTATTGATATATATATGTGTGTGTGTGTGTGTGTGTGTGTTTGGGTAAACCTTTTTTGTCTATGAATTGGCGACAAACAGAATATTTAGTAAGTTCGTAATAAATTGAATATGACAATTTATTACCAGTTCATGACAGTGTTATCAAACAACTTATCACAGAACTGCCACAATCATACAAGTATTACTCTCACTTGATCACAACCCCTCTTATTTGTTACGACAATCCACCTCGCGGATGCAAAATCTTTGCAGGGCTTATTCTGTCTTATTAAGAAGGGTTGCAGTTTTTTTTTTTTTTTTTTTTTTTTTTTTTTTCAGTACTTCCTAAATTTAAGTCTTGGATGAATAAATTGGCTTTTGTTTTTTTCTTTTATCTAATAAAAATCTTTTTTATCTTTATCTGATATGAATCTAAGGATCAATTACCGTTATTATGACAGCAATCTTCCGACGGCGCGATGTTATTGTCGGTAAAACAATAACTCCTCCGAGAAGAAGCTTGTTTAATTTTGTTTTAACCAGGGTTGTTTTTCTTTCTCATTTTTCGAAAGATTTTTTTTACTGCTCCTTCTGGTCCTTCATTATGCTTTTCTCAGATGGTTCTTTTCTGTCTCGCCGAGCAAGCATCGGTAATTTGAAGCAAGGCGTCGATGAGTTTGCCCCAAAAATGAGATACCATAATGTTTTTGTTAACGAATTCAGTTACATCTCTAAACAGTTTCAGTCATTTGTTACCTAGATTTCATTTCAATCGTTTTTTGTAAATTTGCTTTTAAATTTTAAATTTTGTCAAGTGCTTAATGACAATGTCAAAAATTATGGGTAAATATGAAACTTTATTTATGAAAAGAGTTTAACTCCTTAAGTTGGACCCAGAATTTATATATAATTTGATCAAAAAATTCACCTATCAAGTGGAATCATCCTGGTGGATATTTAATATAATTTTATCAGTAAATTTATGCAGTTAAATATCTGATATGTTAGGAAATAAAGTAGTTTTATTTAACAAGCATGATTTATCATAATCTTACACAGCAAAAAAACAAGGC
>NC_061098.1:35998113-36015613 GCF_015104395.2 Macrobrachium nipponense | reverse complement strand
GAACCCAAAAGGTTTCTCACTTCCTGAACTTGGCTTATTTTTGGCTTAAATGGAGGTGGATTAATGGGATTTATTAAAGCAACAGTTATGACTCAGATAATATGATTCAGGGATAGTTGAACGACAAGGACATGAGGGACAGTGACAGGTATTGTCACACAATGGACATCATTATGACTGATGAGATCCAGAAACTCAAAAACATCTCGTTCTTCTTTTTACTCTACTGACTTTAAAACGGTTGCTGCATATAGAAAGGAATCTGCATATTCCTAAGAAAAACTCTACATGCTTTTATGAAGGAAAAACTTAAAAGACAAGTGTTAGAGGGATACATGTGACAATATATATACATATATATATATATATATATATATATATATATATATATATATATATATATATATATATATATATATATGTATATATATATATATATATATATATATATATATATATATATATATATATATATATATATATATAATTCAAGTTAATAATCCTTATACAAGACAGAACCCACATACCTATTTGCAACCAATCACAGTTTACCCTACTCACGTTTGCTATATATTTCAATGTCAACAAGCCTGATAGATCGATTTAAAACTGAGTTTGACTCTAGTGGTTTTTTCGGCACGTTTCATCTGTATACTTCGGCTTTTAACTTACGATCATCTGAACATGTCTGGATGAATATAAAGAGTTGTATGTTTACGGGACTAATGTTGCGTTTGTTTGCGATGTTGAATGTATGGATAAATGAGATGTTGTTTGCGATGTTGAATGTATGAATAAATGAGGTGGTAAATAAATGAAATATACTCAAATGATATCTAAGAATGTATGCGAGACTGTCCAAGAGTAAAATTTTATTGCTTATCATTTTTAATACGTATTTCTGCACAACAATTTTCGTCTATATTTGGATCTTTTTTCTAAAATAAACGGGCATTTCATAATTTTAGAAATTCTGACTGCCTAACATCTTTCATTTATGCATGAAATATATTTCGAAAGATGTATACTTCCTGCAGGACAATTTTCAAAACCTTCGTTCAGAATCGCGTTCATTTTGAAAGACCTATTCAGAAAATCTCCGAATGCACTGTGCCAGAATTATGATTCAGTGACCTGGATTTGATATTAGCCTCGAGGTTATTTGTTCTTATCGTAATTACGTTGCACTGATCGTGGGAACAGCCCTCTAGGAAGGCATTGTAATTTCCATTGGCTCATCTACTTCGTATAATTGTACCTGCCTGTTTTTTTCATATATTTATATCTGCTTGTATCTATTGCATCTGAAAAGTATTCATTTATTAAATTTCGCGTTTATGGGAAATATATGCTTTAATTTCTTACCTATTCATGAAAGTTAAGGAAATGCGTAATTTCGTACAATCTCCTAACCTGCTTTGCTTAGGAATAACTCTCTCATTACACACCTGCAATAATTTCACTCCATCAGTTCTGGTTTGTCTCCCTCATAACTCTACGACTAATATCTCTTCAACTCATTCGAATTATTAGAGTTTTATCTATCAGCTAAACTCATTGAATGGGTGATTGTCATACCTTCTTAAACGGCGTGGCAGCAAGGATTTATAATAAGCCACAAAAAGTTTTATAGTGTAACACGGAGAAAGAAAATTCTAAGAACATTCTCAGTTTTCCTTATTTTAAAGGATTTAAAACCATTAAATCATTGTTAAAAGCCATTAAGGGTCAACATTGTTTTTCCTATAATAAACACACTAAAAGGAATATTAATAAAAATTGGCCCCAGGGAAAGCAACAACATAATATATAAAATTCCATGTATGGATGCCCCTCCTTTTGTCTCGGACAGTCGAACAAGGGCTTAGATGTAAGATGAAAACAGCATAATATTCTGTCAAGCTGGGCACATCTAATGCAATATTCATTCATTTAAGTGAAAAAAAAAACACGGATAAATTGGATTGGTAGTTCAGTAATTGGAAGATCAAAAGATTTCTTATCACAAACTCTTTAGAATCTGCCATGATACAACTTACTTCCAACTGTAACTTTAATATTAGCCGTGGCCTGTTTCATTTAGACCCTTGTATTGTAACATGTTTTAAGAATGACCTCAAAGATATACAGACTTAAATACAAATTAGTTGCCCTAGGGATATTTTCTTTGTATATGTATGTTTAATATGTTTAGTGATAAGTTTTTGTTAACAAAGATCTGAATGTGGTCAGCTGTCGCCCTGTATAACCCTTTAATTGTCTTTTCCCCTGTGTCTGAGGAGTTGGACTTAATCTTTTTGTTCTTAAATTGTACCCATGTTTATGCGTGTTTGGAAAGTTGCTCATTCTCCAGGTGTGTTGGATTCTAGGAACTAATCTCCTTTTAATCCCTATCTGTCAGTTATACAACCTTTCCTGTACCCTCAATTTCCCATGTAAGTCAGTTTGTCTGCTGAGTAAAGATCTCGCAGAAACTCCATTGTTTATTTTTCCTTTGTGTCTTATACCTTTATATACATATACATATCATCATATACATATACATATACATATACATATACATATACATATACATATGTATATGTATATGTATATGTATATGTATATGTATGTATGTGTATGTGTATATGTATATGTGTATATGTGTATAGTGTATATATATTATATATATATATATATATATATATATATATATATATATATATATATATATATAATATATATATATATATATATATATATATATATATATATATATATATATATATATATATATATATATATATATATATATATATATATATATATATATATATATATATATATATATATATATATATATATATATATATATATCATATATATATATATATATATATATATATATATATATATATATATATATATATATATATATATATATATATATATATATATAGATATATATATATATATATATATATATATATATATATATATATATATATATAGATATATATATATATATATATATATATATATATATATATATATATATATATATATATATATATATATATATACATATATATATATATATATATATATATATATATATGATATTATTATATATATATATATATATATATATATATATCACGTGTGTGTGTGTGTGTACGTGTGTGTGTGTGCGCGTGTGCGTGTGAGAGAAAAAAAAAGTCTTATAAATATCAATAAAATCATTTGCACACTATTTGTTCGGACGAAACGACATTACCTGACTTATTCCTAGACAGGAAATCTTTCATACAATGAATCGTCACAATCTGAAATCTTCAGATTTGATTGATTTTTTGAATTTCTAGACGAACCATAACAAATAAAAGATTTTCTGCAAGAGCATAAGATTAATATTCCCTATTTTTTCTGAGGTTATATAAAAGGAGTGCAAGAGACAAGGACAGCTAAAAACAGAACAACAACACAATAATAATAATAATAATATACCGACCGGAAATACCATTATGAAGGTTAAATCTAATGATTTACAATCCCAGCTTTCAGTAACCTACTGTATTTAGAGGATAAATAAAATCTGTTTTAAGAAATATGCTGTTGATATCCACCGAAACATGAACATCAGCTAAATACTGACTAATACTGATGCGCCGAAAAAAGCGACTTATAAGATAAATTGCTGAAATCTTACCAATTTCAATTGTCACTAGAATTAATTTTCGCTTACTCTGGGAGTATGTTAAAAATACAGGAATTTTTGGATAGGATATCTATGATTTATTTATTATAAGAATGAAAATGTAAAAAAAATAATAATGTACATGTTAAACGGTACAGAAAAATTATTTCTTATAAAATATAGAGCATTTATTTTAATGTTCGTTGATTACACAATGGCTCTATTTGACAGTAGATTTGAGCACGTTTTTGATTTACCTTAAAAGTTTGGAATATATGCGTCCTGAGTAAGTCTGGAGATCGTCTTAGGAAAGAATGTTAATCATAGATATCAAAGCATCTGAATGGGTTTCAATTCGTTTGTACATACTTTATTTTTGAGGCATTACCTGAAAGATGTATGATATTTACAGTTCGTGGCTAAATCGTGTTTGGTCCATTAACAAATTATTATTAATAATAATATTGGGAACGTAAATCCCCAGTAATATGCCTGTTTGATTTTATTTAAAATATATAAAGAAAAAAGCTTTCGATGACCTGAACAGTCCTCATTGTCAGTGCAGGTCATCGAAAGTCTTTCTGCTACATGTATATATATAACAAAATCAAACTGGCATACCACTGGATTTATTTCTTTCCCATTTTATTGGCTAATGGTTACTATGAGTTTTCCTTGAAAAATATAACGATAATAATAATTTGGGGTGAATATAATCTCATTACCGATTGGTGTTTTGTACAAAAATAGTATTTATAACTTTAATAATAATAATAATAATAATAATAATAATAATAATAATAATAATAATAATAATAATAATAATAATAATGGGTGACTATATACCCTATTGCCAATAAGTTGCTTTTATGAAACTAAATCTCTGGAGAAAGATTAGTTCGACACTATCACTAGAAACTAATAATAATAATAAAGCATAAAATATAAGTAAAGCCCGGAACTCTCCGGGACTTGAGGACTTTAAAGGACAGAGAAAACTAGTAGGACTCACTTCCAAACTCTCCGAGTGAAACCGAAGGCCACCAAAGAAAAGAGAGTTGTTACTAATTGCCTAACTTTGGCGCCCCGATACGCCACTTTTTCTTCATTAAAAAGACGATGATTGACTTTCCTTTAATCACTTCACCATTCTGGTCTAAAATCGCTCACACACACACACACACAGACACACAGACACACCACACACGAACGCACGCTAGTCATTAACGGAAAATATTCGGTCATTATCATTAAGTGTGGCCGGGAGATGTTTCAGTAAAAAAGCTCGTTCATATATACATATGTTTATATGTGCAGAAGGGGAAGTTCATACAATGCAATTGCGCAACATACATGGGAGAAAAACCACAAAAATTTTAAAGGTACAAAGGTTGTTTTTGCATGTAACGACAGGACTTTGAGACGAGTAGTAGAAGGGGCGTTAATTTCCTTAAACGACCTTTACAGGAAATACTGGAATTGCAGATAATACAGCTATTTATGAAGAGATAAGAAGAAAAGGGCAAATTTCAAATTTAGGAATACATGTGCCAATGATGATGCTGAAGCTTCTTCTCTTGTTTCCTCCACCACAGGTCACTTCTCAGCAAACCACCCAACCAGCATAGTAGCTACAAGCAGTTGACAACAGAAACATTCATACACGAAGATGAAGGTGAATTCTTGGAAAGAACGAGGGATCAACCACCTGTTTCTACATAATAGTGAAGTAGCTTGCTTGTTACCTCATCTATATTGTTTCAATGGTATCATAAACAAAAGTTTGTTTGTGCTCCTATATGTCAGTTCTTGAGGCGATATACCATATTTTAGTGAACAAGACCACAGCTGATGTTCGAAAGCTTTAATTGCTGTACGAGAAATATGTCTTTTATAAAACAACAGAAGGAATTTTCATCATTATTGATTGTATCCATCTATATATATATATATATATATATATATATATATATATATATATATATATATATATATATATATATATATATATATATATATCGTATATCTGTATATATATATATCTATCTATATATATCTATATATATATATATATATATATATATATATATATATATATATATATATATATAGATAGATAGATAGATAGATAGATAGATAGATAGATATAGATATAGATATAGATATAGATATCTATATCTATATACTCTTGTCACTGCAAAGCTTCTCGTGGTCATATTGGCAACGTGACCACATCGTGATTATGGTGACAAGGTTTCATATCCCGCTACCAGATATCATAATTTCTCCATATTTCTTGGACTTGGATCTTAAGGATTTGTATTGACAAGCATATCCAGAAAAGCACAATGAATTCAAGAAGTTAAGAGGGCATTATGGCTATTAAAATTATATATCTATCTGGTCAAAAGTGACCAGTAGATTCTACAAACACACGCACACAGACACACATAAACAAACAAACAAACAAACATACCCACTATATATAAATATATATATATATAATATATATATATATATATATATATATATATATATATATATATATATATATATATATATATTTATTTATATACATATTTATTAAAAAAGTTACACGCCTCCCGTCAAGTATCCGTGGAATGACTGGACAAGTAGTCCAGCTGTATTTACATTTGTGGGGGAAGGGTTTTGGGGAGGGGGGGAAGGATTAAAGTGTTCTTGTCATTATCCTCCTTCTCCTGTATGGCCCCGCCTTCGTGACCTTGACCTTTCTCTATCTGTCGATTCATCCAGGTGTTCATAATCCGTTTGGTTTCTCGTGTTTTTACATTTACTTTCTATTTTAGAGTGAATGAATTTTCTTGATAAGCTGTCTTCAAATCAGTTTCTTGTGATCCCTGACATTACATTGTTTGCAAATGTTATGAAGACATTCTCTACAATCGGTCTGGCCGTTTTGTTTGCGCTCCTGTACAAAGAAATAGATTGGGAAAATATTATTTTTGTTCAGGAGACCAAACAAAACGTCCAGACTGATTGTAGAGTATGCCTTCATAACATGCGCAAACAATGTAATGGCAGGCAACACGGGAAACGGATCTGAGGACAGCTTATCAAGATAAATCATACACTCTACAATAGAAGAGAAACATGAAAACACAAGAGACTAAACGGATTATGAACACCTGGATGGATCTACAAGCAGAGAAAGGTTAAGGTCACGAAGGTGGGGCCAGACAGGAGAAGGAGTGTAATAACAAGACAGTTTTAATCCTCTCCCCCACACAGATATAAATACAGCTGCAGTATGTGTCGTCACTATGGGCGTCCATCGCTTAAAAATACACGGAGAGTAATTTCACACAGTCATAAAGTGTCCAGTTAGAAACATGAACTCTGATGATTGGAATTTGATTATAATATTTAAGCCAAATGCCTAGCATTGTGACCTATGAGGTCATTCAGCACTGGAAATAGCGTTGAAACAAATTTGGTTAGGAGGTGGAAAGTAAGGTTGAAGAATGAGGATTTGCACAGAGGTACAGTAAAAGTAAAAGGAATGAAAGGGGCTGCAGCTAAGGGCCGAAGTTTGTTTGTTTGTTTTGTTTATATATGTTGATTATGTTGCATGGAACCAGTGTGGGTAATGCCTATAGTGCACAGAGTAAGGTGCACCGTTGTCATTAACTCCTAAAAAAAACTGGTATATAAACCAATTTAATCAACGTATATTCTAACACCTCCAGTCATCAAAACCTTCCCATTTTGATGGATAAAGCTACAGTTTCCTAGAAAATGAAACAAAAGAACAAGAGGAAAGCGCAGTCTACGCTAAGCATTGAGTGGTATTTGCTTGTTCTTGGGAGGTAACTGAGAGTTGGTTCTCTGTTTTTTGGAGGCGTAAACCTCGTTACAAGGAGTTACAAGGAATGGATGTCTCAAAGTCTTATTAGTCAACCGAGGAGATATCGTGTGCTCACTTATCTCTTCGGAGGTATTGACCTGCCTTTTCCGGCAATACACACACACACACACAGAAAGTCAGGCATTAAGAGGTATGGGTGATAATGTACTAGTGTCATCCATCTAAGAATATACTGCCTACTGAGCACATTCTCTCTCTCTCTCTCTCTCTCTCTCTCTCTCTCTCTCTCTCTCTCTCTCATACGTTCACAGTAATATTGGCTACTATGAAAATTTAAATTGTCTAAGCCTCCCTGTCTCTCTATCATTTTATCCAAAACTGGCACTCCCCCAAACCAGAAATCGCTCTCTCTCTCTCTCTCTCTCTCTCTCTCTCTCTCTCTCTCTCTCTCTCTCTCTTTTATCCAGAAACTTGCACTCCAGGAAAATCTCTCTCTCTCTCACTCGCTTTCTTTCTACCATTCGTTCACAGTAATATTTGGCTACTATGGAAATTAAACTGTCTAACCCTCTCCGTGTCTCTCTGTCTCTTTTTTATCCAAACCTGGCACTCCCCAGGCATCGCTCTCTCTCTCTCTCTCTCTCTCTCTCTCTCTCTCTCTCGTCACCTGCCACGACGATGTGGATGATTAACGTCACCTGGCGACCTGCAGGTGCATCCATCAGAGGCTGAAGGCGAGAGCTGCCTCCGTGTATTTTAGTAAACAGGTTTTAAGCGTCTCTAATTTATGTTAAGACTCTTTCTACGTGGACATAAATTCATTTCTGATAATGTAAGCGAAACAATGCGGGGACGAAAAGACTTATAGTTAAATAGATAATATCTTCACAAACCATTTTGAAATTAATCTAATCATTTAACAATCCTTAGTGCAAGATATTATCACTATAATTATTTTTTTTTATTCTTTATTCAAAATGAGATTAATTCATGGCGAAATAGAGAGATCAAATTTTGGATAAAGAATGAAATTGAAATAATTTTTAATCTTATCAATCTTATAATTATGTATTGTGAACGTAGTTTACGATCTTCATACTGTTTTGAAGAAACAAAAGGATATAAAGGATGTAATATTGAACAGGTCAAATTTAATAACAATTGACACAGTTATCGTACAGCAATAAAAAAATTTCTACTCAAGGATCTACGAATTATTCGACAAATTAATTTTCTGGCATACATAAGTTATCCCATTAAAAGGTTATTTGGACCTAATAAATTAGATAGTTATTTTATTTTATGGATTTTTTTGGCTTATTAATTTGTCCGTAATATTATTCCGAAACAAATCTTTTCTGTGATTCGAAATTTCTTGAATAACTATCTATACTACACTGCATTGTACGAATCTTCCATGCAAAGCAAAGCGTGAACCAACCTCCAGCTTACTCGGGATGTAAACATAAGTTGTAAACATATTCCTAACTTAATGCAAAGTGGTCTTCGTAATTAATACTCATGCTTAGTACTACTCATACTAACAATAAGGATCAAATAAAATGGACAAATTAAACACGTTAATATATTCTCAATTATAAGGGGAAACAAAATAATTGAACGGAAACATCAGCCTGATAAATTAAATTAAAACGTGGTAAAATCTATAGTCAAATAGAGCCTTGTTTCAGTAACCACAATAAAATAAATACGCCATATTTTATTGTAAATATTTTTCTGTACTTTTTAACATGCATATTATTTATTTTCTTACATTTTCATTCTAATAAATAAGTCATAAATATCCTATACTAGAATTCCTGTATCTGTAACTCCTGAACTCCTTTTAGGATCTTCTATAGACTTTTCCTAACCCCCACATCAAAAACAACAACAACAACAACAAAATAGTTGGTAGACTTACTTCCCGAGTAAGCTAAAAAAAAAAAAAAAAAAAAAAAAATTCTGATAGAAGTATACTCTTATGAAGACTAAGAGAACAATGAGTAGAAAAGTGATGAAGCAATCGTGGAGATAAAAGCCAATAGTTTTCAAGGAGTAATTCAGAAATGTATTGCCACAGATTCCTGTCAAAGAATAAAAAAACAAAGCATTCTAGTATAAATTTCCTTGAGGTGGACTTTTGTCTGTTTCTTTTAGTAAGGGTGAAAATCCAGTGAGTAAGATATTCAGGATCGACTCTATGTCACATGCAGACAAGAGCTTTGTCCAGCTCCGCCCCCTAGTGCCTAGAAAGATATTAGTTATGATGATTTACCCATAAAAATATGATTATTTAGAGGAATAAACTGTCACAGTTTTTTTTTTCTAATTTTCCAGTCAAAAGTGGATTAGTGGACCATGTATGCGATTTATGTATATTTGCATATACATTCAACTGTCCGTTGAAGTGCTTATGCATTATTCTAGGTATTAGTCGAGCAATGATCTGGGCAAATGGTTCACGATTTGATTGCTTTTGACACTCGTTATAGAGACAGAGGTATCTCGTTCTTTCCTGCAATAAACTATGCATTCAATACCCGTCTCAGTCCAAAGGTTACTTAGAAATAATGAGTAGTAAATGAACAATTTAATTCACACTTATTAATCGAAAAGTTTGCTTTGCAAAGGGCTTTTTATATGGACTTTAGACACTTAGGTGTCGTTTCGAAACTCGTTTTACATAATTTTGATAAATCATCGTTAAGAATATATCTAACCCGGATGATGGTACGAAAATCAGGATTCCCACTAATGCGTGAATGTTATCATCATGAAATCTTCTTCTTCATCAAATGTGTAGCGATTTTTCCTGGTAAATATAGGCACATACTGACCGCCAATTCTCCACGGTCCCTTTGCATTCTCAGGTGCAGAGAATCTGATGACAGACGGCTGGAAAAGGCGTCAGTGTGTGTCATCCACGCAGTCAAGAAGAACAGTTTGGAGGTGACCTGAGGTCAACTCCTGAAACGCACCTACGATCACCTAATATCATAAGATTCCGAGGCGAGGGGTTGATCTCAAGAACACAGAGAGGCGGTTCCTTGAGTCATAAAGGTGGGATTCCTGCAGATTTGGTCGGCAAGGTCGACCTTACTCGCGTCTCCAGGTTCCTCCCTGCCACGAGTACCTAAAATGGATTTATTCATGGCGAGAATATTAGTTTGTATTCGTTAAGAAAAAGTGATAATGTCGGAGTGAAGAAAAGGAGCGCCGGATGGCATATTCCGGAAGTGTTACCGGGTACTAAGAATAAACACTCAGTCACGTCCTCATTTAAAATTGATTAAATAATAAGTGTATTAAGAAACACGGTGGTCCTACAACACTCTTCCTTGCCGATAAATCTATCTTTCCAAACCATTAAAAAAATACATGTAATAACATATCGATAAGAAAACTATAGTCAGTCACGAAATAAATTTATATATATATATATATATATATATATATTATATATATATATATATATATATATATATATATATATATATGATATAATATACACACACACATATATATATATATATATATATATATATATATATATATATATATATATATATATATATACACACACATATATATAGTTATATATATATATATATATATATATATATATATATATATATATATATATATATATATATATATATATATATCTATATATATATGATCTATATATATATATATATATATATATATATATGATATATATATATCTATATATATATATATATATATATATATATATATATATATATATATATATATATATATATATATATATATATATATATATATCTATAGTATATATATATATATATATATATATATATATATATATATATATATATAATCTATATATATATATATATATATATATATATATATATATATATAGATATATATATATATATAGATATATATACAAATTTCTCTCAGTATCTAATTCGCTCTACCTTGAAATTAAATATTATCATAAAAGTTAACTGAAGGGGAATTATTAAAGTTGATGAGATATTCGTCGGCTTCTGGGCGCGAATCACGGAACCAAGAATTCAGGGCGAACGAGTGAATCTCTTGACCCACAAGACTATCTTGGCTCCCTGGTTCGCGCCCACGAGCCGACGAATTTCGTATCAACTAAAAAATTCCCCTTCGTTAACATATATGAAAAATATTTGTAGCTTAGTGCATACATGTGAATCACGGTGATGTGATAAAAACTATATATAATATATATATATATATATATATATATATATATATATATATATATATATATATATATATATATATATATATATATATATATATATATATATATATATATATATACATAAAACTAATGAACAAATACAATAACATAGAGAAATATATAAAACTTAGGATGAATACATAAATAGAAAAATAAATAAGTAAATACATAGATAAAAGATTTATATAAAAAATTAAACCATCAACTACAAAGAGACAAAAAAAGTTAAAGTAGTCAATATAAAAAAAAATAAAGCGCATTTTACCTTCAAGCTGCCGACTACACTATGACCAAGTAGGCACTTCAGAAACTTTCCTCGAACATAAGAAATAAAACGAAGAGGAATTTCAAATCCTGTGAGTATTCCAGCGACCTTCGTGACGAATTTCGGATTCCGTTTCGATCAACGGTGGAGCAAACAGACTTATGGTGAGTTTACACTAGGCTTCACCTCACGCTGCATAGTACATAAGACTCATCACCAACTCCTCCCAGATTCTTGTTAGCCCCGCCCACTGGACTGCTCATCAAGACTCGTCCACATCCATTAACTCGTCTTCTTGAGCAGGTCCAGTAGGCAGCTAACTAGAATTTGGGAAGAGTTGGTGATGAGTCTTACACATGCAGTGTCTGTGAAGCCTAGTGTAAACTCACCTTTAGAAGTAACAAGGCGTGATCCAACCTCCAACTTACTTGGGATGCGTGTTAGATTTTCCTCTCACAGATAAATAGTAAACATTTTATTCCCAACTTTTAAAGTAAATTAAAACTTGTCAAAATTTACAGGTCAAATAGACCCTTGTTTCACCAACGAAAATTAAACTAAATACTCTATATTTCATTAGAAATATTTTTTTTGTACTGTTCACATGCATATAATTTTTTACTTTCTCATTCTAATGAATAAATCTTAAGTATTTTATCCTAAATTCCTGGATCTTAAAGTCAATGCAAAATACCTTTTTAGACCTTTTTAGGTTCTTCCATAGATCTTTCTAAACAACAATCCACCCATCAACAAGAAGAAGAAGAACAACAATAACAAAGAAGTTTGTTGCTTACTCAACGAGTAAGCGAAAACATAAGAGAATTTCACGCGGTACTCCTATCTCGGATGGTTCCGGTTCACTGGAAAAGTGGCGAAATACGACAGGTACAATTAATCCTTCAATTTCTATCTGATGTCTCATTTGTTCTTTAGATATGACTGCAATCATCCGGTGTGTCAAGCAATTAGAGGGTTTATTTGTCTCTCTCTCTCCTTGGAAACCGGTTTTTACTTGGATGCGAATCGCTGCACTGAGAGAGACAGAACGTATTTCTACGCAGTTACTGGAACTGGATGCGCTCTGATGATTTGCTTGATTAATATGACCTCAGTCTAGACCTGTGTTTCCCAACCTTTTATCATTTTGGCCATGGTCCGCCTAATCACCTCTAAAATCCTGATGCCTTTGTGGTGATAATTAATGGTCATTATTCAAAACTGAACCTCCCATTCGCGTGGAGGAAGCCTAAAAGACCAATATTAAATTGATTTAAAGAAACTTCCAAAGAACATAAAAGTTTTTCTTTTTTTAAAGTATCCATACTGTATATACACCGTATGTATTAACTCGCACACAGTAATACCAACACAGTTGCTAGAAAAAAAATTCACCGATAATAACTCCATTTCAGAATTCCCAGCCCACCCTCCCATAAAAATCAAATTAAACCCCCGTACACTCCACGTTGGGAACCACTGCTCTAGACAGGTAGGAAGCCTAATTAGCATTTGTGAAGTCTAAGCAACATTTACGAAGCTTCAATATCATTTACGAAGATTGGGAAAACATTTACAAAGCTTGAGTAAAGAAGTACAAAGCCTAAAAGATTCACTGAACTTGTTTGACATTTATGAAGTTTCGGTAACATTTACAAAACTCCACAAACATTTACGAAGCTTGAAAATATATAGGCTGTAAGTAAAATCAACGAAAACTGGAGTAACGTGCACGAAGGATATGTTCCGCGGGGTCAAACAGAACAACATAATTGGAGAGAACTCTCGCGAATTGTCAAGCAAAAGATCCTTGTTTTTCGGGCGCTGTGTCTCGGATGATGGTGACAAGGTTGAGGAATAAAATTCTTTACTTATTAAGAGTTCTGGTAGAGACGAAAAAGTTTCATTCTTAATAAACACAGTTTATGAATGAAGCCGAGACCTCCTTTATTTATAAGAAGCAGTAGTTTTCGCCCATATATTACAAAACATTGAAATAAAAATAATTAGATTTCCAGCCTCTCGACAGCTTTGGGTCGACATCAAACAACAAATGACCGGGGTTCAGGGAATATTGCTTGCAAGGATAAAGTATCCTTTGACATTTGCCACGTCGAATACTACTAAGTATCGACAAACGGATGAAGTAGTTTCAGGAGGAAGTGCATTGCTAGATGAAGGAATTTCATGTGGCATAATTTTCAGTAAACTTCCGTAGACTTTAGGATTCCAATGGAAATGTTTTTAATTCGAAGTAACCAATAGGTCTACCTCACATTATTGTGCTAAGCCCTCCATGTAAAGCAAAATTCATCTGTGTGTGTGTGTGTGTGTGTATATGTGTGTGTATGTGTGTGTGTGTGTGTGTGTGTGTGTGTGTGTGGTGTGTGTGTGTATGTTATGTTCCTTTAAACTGACATGAACATTATAATCATAACATATTTTTAATTTTTATTTTGGAATAACCAGTACCTCATTATTATGCTAAGCTTTCCATATTCATCAATTTCATCCTTGTGTGTGTGCGTGTGTGTCTGTGTGTGTGTGTGTGTCTGAGTATGAGTAACGTGTGTGTGTGTAGATATGTGTACGTGTTCTCTATGATTAAGGGAATTAAATGTAAAGAAAACAACACCCACAGTTAACAATTGCTCTTAGGGTGTAAGCGTGTGTGCTGTAACCTTAAGGGAACTAAATAACAATGAAAAGATTGCTAAATCGACGGCCATAATGCCCACTTTGTTTGCGTAGCACCGAGGAAGTTAGCTCTGCTATCCAGCGGCGATACAAATTTATCTAAATAATCTGCCATTATCCCTTGCATTTTGTCTTTTTCTCACTTAATGTATTTGTCTCTTTGGTTCGAAAGAATGAAAGAATCTAGTCAAGAAAATTAAGCCTTTTATTATCTTCTAATACAATACATATAGTATGTATACTCGAAGTGTTATAGTATATTTCCTTTTAGAACAACTGTCCATTCTCATACTATTTTTTGAATAAGAATTCCATCCTGATTACAAACCAAGAAACATAATTTTAACGAGATCTTTTGTATAACTCTTCAGTATCCTCTGTTATTCTTATTCCAATTCGTCAAATACCTTTTAATCTTACTCTAACTACTGTGAAATTCACGCATCTGTTCTTTGCACTCGGCCCAACTTAATGGTAAAGTTTCTGGAGGTCGAATTTAGAAGCGAGTAGAGTCGAACTTCCTGGTAAGCTTTGGCTCTCTGGCGCCTGATGTGACCTTCGTTCGTTTATTTTATCATCGTAAGAGAGTTCGAAAAAAAGGTACGGTTAGAATTTCAGTGGTTATAAACTTTGATACATTACACATTGGGAGGAGTACTGAAACAGGATTGCTGCTTGTCTTTAATAATATATATATATATATATATATATATATATATATATATATATATATATATATATATATATATATATATATATCATTTACCATATATATATATATATATATATATATATATATATATATATATATATATATAGATATATATATAATATATATATATATATATATATATTACAGGGGGTCCTCGAGTTACGACGTTGATCCGTTCTTACGATGCATCGTAACACGATTTTCAGCGTAAGTCGGAACATGAAAAATACCACATGATTTAATGTAAATACCTATCAATAACAACGAGAGCACAATTCCTTACCTTTATTAGTTTGATTGGCTTGCACACTGGAGAGGAAGCTGCAGTGCTGGAGAGACTGGGGGAGGTTAGTGAAGAGAAAAAGAACCTCCAGAAGTTGCTGGAGATGCACCAATAACCTTTCCATTTCAATTATTAGACCACTACGCTGCTTAGTTATCACTGTCGCTTTCATAGGAGCAGATCCTTTCACAGTTCACGATGCGCTCTTTATCTTTGATAATGGTAGCAATGGTCGAACGGCTAAGGCCAAGCGAGCGGCCAATGTTTGTTGGCGTTTCTCCCTTCTCAGATCGCTTTATAATGTCCCACTTTAATTTCCATGGTGATGGCCTTTCTTTTCTTCGATGCACTACCATCAGAAGAGTCCGCCTTGCGCTTGGAGCCATAACAAAGAGCAAAAAGTTACAAAACGATACAACACGAGGGAGAGAGAGGCAGTGTAAACAACCAAAATGGCGTATGGGCGAGGAATGAGCGTAGCGAAGCGACGCCGTCCTCTCACCCCCACAAAGCGTATTCTTCCGCCGTGCGCCTGGAACTAGTCGCGTTTGTTTACGTTGCTTACGACGCTAAACCGCGTAAGACGGAACGACGCAAAATATTATTTTTTATATTTTTATGGGGGCGCGTTCGTAACCACGAAACATCGTAAGTCGAGACCAGCGTAACCCGAGGACTTACTAGATATATATATATATATATATATATATATATATATATATATATATATATATATATATATATATATATATATCTATATATATATATATATATATATATATATATATATATATATATATATATATATATATATATATATATATATATATATATATATATATATATATATATATATATATATATATATATATATATATATATATTTTATATATATATATATATATATATATATATATATATATATATATATATATATGACTGGTAAAAGGTGTTCTGTAACAACAGAATTCCATCTAATAAAAGGAGCCCATAAAAACACCAAAATGTAGAGAGAAAAGTACTATATTTCAGAGACGCTGTCTCTCTCTTAGGTATATGAATGAGAAAAGTTTACAGAAAAGGTGGTATTTTTATACCAAGAGATTCGTCCACAAGTAAGCCAATTTAGGTCACCCCCCCGCTGATAATCTTCCTTAATCTTCTTAAGCGTTGGTTGAATGAACACTGCGTCGACGATGTCTGATGTCCAATTCCCTTTTGAGATGTTCATTACCTGCTTCTCTTTTATTAAGGCGATTCCATCATTTGACTCTTGTACCGGCAGTTGCTGCTATAAATTACACGTGACATATTCCAGTTTATTCTATGGTTATGTTCATTTATATGATGAAAATAGCCGAGTTCTGTTTGTCCATACTAACTACGACCGTTTGTGTTGTATTAATCTATGGGGAAGTGATTTACCTGTAAATCCGATGTAAGATTGGTCACAGTCCTGGCATGGGATCTCATATACCCCCGAGTCTTTGGGCGATGTCTTTTGTTGGACGTTAATCAGGGATTTGGGCTAAGGTAGGGTTTGGGGTAGGTAAATGCAAAAGGGTTGGATTTCCCAAGGTGGGTGAGTTACTCTCTTATCGTCTCCAGGTGGGGAATTTTATTTTATTGTTGGGTGTCTCTGGTCTTGTCTTTAGGGGGTCGGTAGAAAATTACGTTTGCTTTTGAATTGCTTTCTCAATTATATGGTCAGGATACTTTAAAGATGAGAGTTGTTCTTGCGAATTAGTTCAAA
>NC_061098.1:35979614-35997613 GCF_015104395.2 Macrobrachium nipponense | reverse complement strand
ACTTGTTTATAATTTGTTTTTAATTTTGTTCATTATTTAGTGATTAATCTATGTGTAATAATAATAATAATAATAATAATAATAATAATAATAATAATAATAATAATAATAATAATATGTGGCGCCGTGGAGGAGTGGTTAGGTCCTCAATAGACTTAAGTCAAGTTAAGCAACATTGGGGTGGCTGGTCAGTCGTTGGATGGGTGACCGCTCTCCTCGGCGTTGATTCATTGGGAAAGGATCTTTACCATAATTTCCTCAGTCTAACTCAGCTGTAAATGAGTACCTATCCCTGATGGGGTAGGGTCCAGCTATGGTTAAATAGCAAAACTCAGCAATGATGGAAAGAAATGAAGGAATAAACGACAACGACGTAAATGGAACCTCTGGCAACAGAGGAAGCCTCGTCCGGCAAACCAGGTATTCAACCCAATTGTAGGGAAGACGGTCAGGGTACTTGGAGGTCGTCATCCAGCAACTGATCACCACAACGACAGTAATCAACAGCCTGAGATTGGAGCTACAGAGGCAAAAAGGAAGAAATGGACAAGAGAAGAAAATAAGGAAATATGGAGATGCTACATCAGAAGCAACCCGACGGAGAGAGGATATAAAGAAGAAGATTGGTCAACATCTGGAATGAGAGGAATAACACCCCCCAAACAGAGCAGAGGCTGGCAGACCAAGTAAGGAACATAAAGAAAAAAGAACTGGCTCTCCCCACAGAAAGAGAAGAATTGGAAAGGGAAATGTCACACGACAACGAATTACACGAAGACGAACTGAGAGACGATGCCACAGAAGACGACAGGGAGGTATGAGGTATCAAACAACGACACACGAAGAACACCGACGAAGTAACAGAGAGGACGGAATGGGTAGAAAAGATTCGACAATGGATGGAGCCAGATACGAGAGAACTAAGATCCCCTCCATGAAAGCCTACAACACCAAGAAATTAAGGGAGAAACAAGTGAGGTCAATGAAATAATGGGCCTAATACACACCACCCAGTATCACAGAAACAAATAACTTGACATATGCAGGAGCAAGATTAGTAGCAGAACTGATGGGGGATTCGAACACCAACTCCACCGTCACAACCAACCAACAGAAACCAAAACAGCAACCTCCTTGGAAAAGGCGCCTGGAAAAGCAAATCATGGTGATGAGATCTGACTTGAGTAAACTGAAAGAGATGGCAGAAAAAAGGCTAAGAAGCAAGAAAACAAAGGAGGAACTCAACGAGAAATACAAAGTCAAGAGAGGGGACTAAACAACATAGAAGATGTAAAACAGAGGCTTAAGGCCAAAGCACACAAGATCCAACGGTACATGAACAGGAATAAGGGATACCAACAGAACAAACTATTCGGAACCAACCAGAAAAAGACTATACAGCCAACTAAGAGGGGAAGACAACCACCCAGAAATTCCTGAAGCCGAACCAAGTAAGAGACTCTGGGAACATATGGAGCAATCCGGTATCACACAACAAACATGCAACATGGCTCCAGCAAGTCAGGAAGAAGAAACAGGGAGAATAAAACAAAGATTCACAGACATCACGACAGACACAGTCAGACACCAACTAAAGAAAATGCCCAACTGGAAAGCCCCAGGTCCCGATGAAGTCCCATGGATGCTGGCTCAAAAACTTCAAGGCCCTACACCCCACGAATAGCAGAACAACTCCAGCATTGTATCTCAAATCACCAAGCACCCAAATGGATACCACAGGAAGAACATCCTTAGTACAAAAAGACAAGAGTAGGGAAATATAGCCAGTAAACTACAGGCCTATCACTGCCTACCAATAATGTGGAAGTTACTAACAGGTATCATCAGTGAAGGCTATACAACTACCTAGAGGAGACAAACCATCCCCCACCAACAGAAAGGCTGCAGAAGGAAGTGTAGGGGCACAAAAGACCAGCTCCTGATAGACAAAATGGTAATGAAGAACAGTAGGAGAAGGAAAACCAACCTAAGCATGGCTGGATAGACATAAGAAAGCCTTCGACTGATACCACACACATGGCTAATAGAATGCCTGAAAATATATGGGGCAGAGGAAAATACCATCAGCTTCCTCAAAAATACAATGCGAAACTGGAATACAATACTTACAAGCTCTGGAATAAGACTAGCAGAGGTTAATATCAGGAGAGGGATCTTCCAGGGCGACTCACTGTCCCCACTACTCTTCGTAGTAGCCATGATTCCCATGACAAAAGTACTACAGAAGATGGATGCCGGGTACCAACTCAAGAAAAGAGGCAACAAAATCAACCATCTGATGTTCATGACGACATCAAGCTGTATGGTAAGAGCATCAAGGAAATAGATACCCTAATCCAGACTGTAAGATTGTATCTGGGGACATCAGGATGGAGTTTTGGAATAGAAAAATGCCCTTAGTCAACATACAAAAGGCAAAGTTAACGAGAACTGAAGGGATAAAGCTACCAGATGGAGCAACATCAAACACATAGTTGAGACAGGATACAAATACCTGGGAATAATGAAGGAGGAGATATAAAACACCAAGAGATGAAGGACACGATCAGGAAAGAATATATGCAGAGACTCAAGGCGATACTCAAGTCACAAACTCAACGCCAGGAAATATGATAAAAGCCATAAACACATGGGCAGTGCCAGTAATCAGATACAGCGCAGGAATAGTGGAATGGACGAAGACAGAACTCCGCAGCATAGATCAGAAAACCAGGAAACAAATGACAATACACAAAGCACTACACCAAGAGCAAATCGGACAGACTATACATAACACAAGAATAAAGGAGGAGGGAGGAACTACTAGTAGTAGAGGGACTGCGTCAACATCGAAAACAGAGCACTGGGGCAATATCTGAAAACCAGTGAAGACGAGTGGCTAAAGAGTGCATGGGAAGAAGGACTAATAAAAGTAGACGAAGACCCAGAAATATACAGAGACAGGAGAAAGACAGAAAGAACAGAGGACTGGCACAACAAACCATGCACGGACAATACATGAGACAGACTAAAGAACTAGCCAGCGATGACAATTGGCAATGGCTACAGAGGGGATAGACCTAAAGAAGGAAACTGAAGGAATGATAACAGCGGCACAAGATCAGGCCCTAAGAACCAGATATGTTCAAAGTACGATAGACGGAAATAACATCTCTCCCATATGTAGGAAGTGCAATACGAAAAGTGAAACCATAAACCACATACAAGTGAATGCCCGGCACTTGCACAGAACCAGTACAAAAAGAGGCATGATTCAGTAGCAAAAAGCCCTCCACTGGAGCCTGTGCAAGAAACATCAGCTACCTTGCAGTAATAAGTGGTACGAGCACCAACCTGAAGGAGTGATAGAAAACGATCAGGTCAAAGATCCTCTGGGACTATGGTATCAGAACGGATAGGGTGATACGTGCAAACAGACCAGACGTGACGTTGATTGACAAGGTCAAGAAGAAAGTATCACTCATCGATGTCGCAATACCATGGGACACCAGAGTTGAAGAGAAAGAGAGGGAAAAATTGGATAAGTATCAAGATCTGAAAATAGAAATAAGAAGGATATGGGATATGCCAGTGGAAATCGTACCCATAATCATAGGAGCACTAGGCACGATCCCAAGATCCCTGAAAAGGAATCTAGAAAAACTAGAAGCTAAAGTAGCTCCAGGACTCATGCAGAAGAGTGTGATCCTAGAAACGGCACACATAGTAAGAAGAGTGATGGACTCCTAAGGAGGCAGGATGCAACCCGGAACCCCACACTATAAATACCACCCAGTCGAATTGGAGGACTGTGATAGAACAAAAAAATAATAATAATAATAATTCAGAACAGCTAGGGGTGATACGTGCCAATCGACCAAACGTGACGTTGATTGACAAAATCAAGAAGAAAGTATCACTCATTGATGTCGCAATAACATGGGGCACTAGAGTAGATGAGAAAAAAAGATAGAGAATTGATAGGTATCAAGACCTGAAAATAGAGGTAAAAAGGATATAGGATATGCCAGTGGAAATTGTAACCATAATCATAGGGACACTAGGCGCGATCCCGAGATCCCTGAAAAGGAACCTGGAAAAACTAGTAGATGCTCAAGTAGCTCCAGGACTCGTGCAGAAGAGTGTGCTCCTAGAAACAGCGCACATAGTCAGAAAAGTGATGGACTAAGGAGGCAGAATGCAACCCGGAACGCCTTAGGAGTCATAACTTGTCATAACTACCTAAACAGAAGTTCTCGATTTTCATCGGATTTCCTCCTTATATTGATTAGCCAAATAACTAATCAAAGCTATTCGCGATGGATGAAATCCTTTGAAGGTTTGCGGCAGAGTGAATTACATTCATTGTCAGTAATGCATGAAAATGAAGATTAAAAGCTTAAAATATTAGAATTTGAATAAAATGACACCAGACGCTTAGTTTCACTTACTCGGAGAGTAAGCCTACACATAACTTTGTTGTTGTTGTGTTGTTGCGGTTATTTTTGTTGGGGGGTTAGGAAAGGTCTATTGAAGAGACTAAAAAGTTCTGAAAAAGGTGTTTTGTTCGAGTTAAAGGTACAGGAATTTTAGGGTAGGATCTTTATGATTTATTTATTAGAATGAAAAATTTAGAAAAATAAATAATGTGTATGCTAAACAGTACATACATATTATTTCTAATGAAATATAGTGTATTTATTAAAATTTTCGTTGGTGAAACTACACTCTACTTTGTCCGTAGATTTTAATTTACGTTAAAAGTTAGAAATGTAATGTTTACAACTTGTGCGTGCTGGAAAAATCTTGCATGTGTCCCGAGTAAGCTGGAGGGCGGATCACGCCTTGTTGTCTATCAAAATAAAAACCAATTTTCATTTCATCAGTCACTTTCAAAGTTACATTATTCGACAGAACAATATGTTTGTCAAGCCGAACAAATGTATTCAATAATACAATGTTAATAAACTGATCACTCGAAGAGATATGTTTACAAAAGGAAAATATGACCTTAGGTCATAGAAGGGTAGAATTCAGCGTTGAGAGAGAGAGAGAGAGAGAGAGAGAGAGAGAGTTTTTTGAACTATATTTTCATCTATATTATTACTTGAAAATGCAGGGAAATTAACTTATAAAAGAGAGAGAGAGAGAGAGAGAGAGAGAGAGAGAGAGAGAGAGAGAGAGAGAGAGAGAGAGAGAGAGTGAGTTTCTTGAATATATTTCATACCATATTATTAGTTGAAAATGTTTACCACCCTGCAGAAATACTTCTATATAAAGAGAGAGAGAGAGAGAGAGAGAGAGAGAGAGAGAGAGAGAGAGAGAGAGAGATGGAGAGAATCGTTTATGCTACTCATGCTACAGATAAACTGTAAGTCTCCACTTAAGATTATCTCTCTCTCTCTCTCTCTCTCTCTCTCTCTCTCTCTCTCAACTTTTGGGACCCATAGACATTCACAAAAATCGAGACGTCCTGTGGTCAACTTCAAATCCACCGGTTTCATTATTACAGTTCGGCGCAAGCGCGAGATTTTGTCGAAATATTAGGTCAGCGTTGGACGAGTTGGCGATCGTTGTGCCAAACCGGTTAGAAGGGACAAATGAAAGTTGCAGGCAGGAAATGAGGAAATGTTTGATGCAATTGTCGAGAAGCAAGACTGACATCTACGCTTTTGGCTTCTATCAAACAATCGTTTACTTTCTGAGCTGTTGCTTTGAAACCTTTTAGGAAATTACAGGCACCAACTGCAGATCACTTTGGACCGGGTTCAGCGGTCCACACCCTTTAGCACCTACTCATACTTACGGTCTGCTTTCTGGTGTGGTTGGACGAGTGGTTTACGTGCTCTCCTACCTATTCGGTAGTCCCGAGTTCGATTCCCCGCTCTGCCAAAGGAATTTATTTCTGGCGGCTAGAAATTAATTTCTCGATATTATGTTGTTCGGATTCCATAATAAGCTGTAGGTCGCGTTGCTAGGTAACCAATTGGTTCATGTTCACATAAAAATATCTAATCCTTCGGACCAGCCAAAAGAGAGCTGTTAATCAGCTCAGTGGTCTGGTTAAACTAGGATATACTCGGGGGCAGGCAAGAGCCCGTGCTAGCATAGGGCTAAATTAATCTAAACCAATCACTCCAGTGTCCAAAAATGATGTTGCCAAGGTTTATCAGAACATTCCAGAGAACTTTGACTGATGCCATCTTAGTTTAAGATACATTTATTTATTTATTTATTTATTTATTTATTTATTTATTTATTTATTCTTTTTGGCTGTTCTTGTTAATAGTCAGCCATTCTATTTCGTAATTTTTGTTTGTTTTACTTTCAGTAGCATTCTACTGATCATTTGCATTGTTTCATATTTTACTTATCATTTAACCATTCCCCATTTCCATTCTTTATTGCCTTTCCTTTAATTTAATTTCAAATTCTTTAAGTAATTTTCACGCATATATCGCCTATTCATACATTCATCATTATTTCTTTTATTATTTCAAGAAGTATCCGTTATCTTTACTCCTTTTCTCTCATTTACCTGGTTCCCGTTTCTTCCAGATTCTCTCTATTCTTGTTTATCAAACTGTATCGCATTTTTCATTCGGTTTCTCCTTTTCTATGAAGTTTATTCTATTTCCTTTAGAACTTTTTCGTCAATATTTAGTTGGATTTATTTTCTTTCATTCTCCTGTATATACTGTTTAGTTTCTTTCAGTTCCCTTTGGTTTAACTTAATTAAACTTCGTTAACTTCACAAAACTTCGCGTAGCTTAATGGTTAAACACTACTCTCTCTCTCTCTCTCCTCTCTCTCTCTCTCTCTCTCTCTCTCTGTCTTCTCATTAGAGAAAGTCATTGGAAAAAATATGTGATGGACTCTCTCTCTCTCACTCGTCTTGTTAGAGAAAGATTCATTCGCCAAAATATGTGGTGGACTCTCTCTCTCTCTCTCTCTCTCTCTCTCTCTCTCGTACGTACTCACATAAAACGACTAAGTATCTAATCCAGGATAACAGGGCATTTCATAATTGCACACCAATTTCTCTCCCGACACCTTTAACTGTCAAGGAACTTGGCAATATAACCAATGTTGCAAATTATATGGCTGGATAAATTCCGGTAATTGAAGCCTTTTCATCTTGTCTTATGTAGCTCCAGGCAGCTTCAGAAAACTCAAGTCCTTCAACATTACCTGAAGTATCTCTCGTAATTTCTCTCCTTGCGCCAACAAAACGTAAACGTTTGTGTCTCAGTGGTATCGAGGAGAGCGGAACAAGGAAACGTTTGTTTCTAATATTGAAACTCGAGGAAAATGGAAGCGTTTGTTCATGGGAGGTATTGGGACACCTTGAAGCTAGAAAAGTTTGATTCTGAAAGATATTGAGAAACATTGAACCTGTAAACGTTTGTTATATGTTATTTTGTATTATTTACGTATTTGTGTGGCTTTTGAAGTATATAAGTGCCCGTTTGTATGTGACTATCTTTTGCTATAATTGAACATGGTTCTAGGCAAATTCTACCTTTTTTTTTATCATAAAGTCCCAATTCAGATTATACATTCTCATCTGTGACCTGTTATATAGAATTAGCTATTGCCAAAAATATAATTTTAAGACCTCCATTTCCTCCGAATTCCCCTCCGGTCTCGCTGCCTACTCATATTAGCGCAGTTTTCTTTGGAAAAAAAATGAAAGCAAGACAGTGGCGTCCGTCCAGTAAAGAGTAAATTTCGAGGCAATTTCTGTCTTCCTTCTTTTGCAGATCGGGAATTCAAGCACATGATAATCACCACTAAAATCTCGTTTTTCCATCTCTCTGGTCTATAACACTTCCATGGAGCAAGTTTTATCCTCTGTCCATTGGAGGACTTTGAGTGGTGTTTCTTAACCTTAATTCATACTGATTTTATGTGAGTAGTGTCTCTTCGAAAAGGCGAGTCGTTATTAAAAAAAAAAAAAAAAAAAAAAAAAAAAAAAAAAGTCTGTTATGCTTATTTCCAATTCCCGAATCAGAATGATCTTTGCAGACTATTAAGATGCGATCCGTAAATAATGCTCTGTATCTCGTTACTCCATTCGAAGACAATCTTGCTGGCTATAAACGTCATTCAGTTTGGATAGATAAAGCTTAAGGTTTGAGTTATATCCCTTGAAGCGAGGTTGATCAAGTCTTTGAAATGATTACTGCCTAATATTTGAGTGGAAGATTTCCTGACAATTTATTTTTAAATACTATTCCTATATTTTCTCGTCCTTGTTCTTCAAATCTACTACATCCTCTAAGCTAAAATATTTCAATAATTAATTTAACTAGCTGTCAGTTTCGTAAAGTAAATAATGAGAACTAAAGTTAATTTGAAAGATACATAAAAAGAGAAACATAATTTGAAGCGTTCCGGTTGGCAAATATTTACAGAACAATTTCCACGAAGACTTATAAGAACTAAAATTTTTACCATTTCTAATCTCTCTCTCTCTCTCTCTCTCTCTCTCTCTCTCTCTCTCTCTCTCTCTCTCTCTCCATAATTGTTGTTTCCCATCCCAGGCAAAGATGTTTTATATTATCTTTGTTCATGTTAGCTGTGCCTTGTATTTAACGCCCTGCCCGCAACCCGTCCCCCCCCACCCCCTGCAGTGAATAGACACAGAGTTTCCTTGTTGTGTTACTCTTGTTATTGCATGCAGCGTTTTTGCTGTTAAATAGATACCTGGTGGTTGATATGATAATTCCTGTGTCACATATATATTTCCTCCAAGACATATACTTGCAAAAATGTATCTCGTAGCAGTAATTTATTTTATGTTAATAAATATGACTGACAGTGCAAATTCATATGGTAAATAATATATATATATATATATATATATATATATATATATATATATATATATATATATATATATATATATATATATATATATATGTGTGTGTGTGTGTGTGTGTGTGTGTATATGTTATATATGTATAATGTGTGTGTATGAAAAAAAGGCGTAAAGGTTATATATACATTGCCTAACATCTATCGTGTTTATTGCACCTCATTTTGTAGCACATCCATGACTGAAATAAATTGTGTGACATTTCCCTTATTATATTCGACCACCGCCCTGATAAAGTTTTACTAATAACTATAAAAAATCACTTGTATTTCGTGTCTGTACAAGATTAGCGTTACTTGCATACCTGTCTTTTATATATAAAACAATATATGATTTATTAGTGATGAAACACCTCAAAAGATTTTTTAAATATTGATCAACAACATATCAGTCTCACCTCGTTTTCTATTGAATGTTTGGGGGAAGGGTAAACTATGATAGTTAATCTCTAGGTCAATGATGAGGCACTCAGTTGCACAGCCGCTTTAGGACCAATATTCTCCGTGGTGTTGGAACCAGCGTATCTACCTGGAATTTAATCGTTAGTCCTGGAATACACTTATAGTTAGGAATATGATGATGCGTCTCTGTAATGATATATCGTTATATGTAGCAATTTAACTGATATGGAAATCTGTATCATATCTGTGTCCGTCTAGTAAGAAAAATCATTGAAGTTTAGCAGTAGCTTTATAATTGGCAAATAATATTAAGGGTAATAAAGCAGCGAAAGAGGTCAGAGACATGACAAATAAGGAGATGACTGACTATGAATCGGCTTCATTTCAGAAGACAAGTGACGTTCCCGAAATCCGACACCGGAGAAGATTGCAGATTTGAATGAAATGAGAGAAGCGATTCTGAATCAGTTGGAAATCGACTATTTTCTTTTTTTCCTTCCCTGGAAGCTGTATCGGACATCATGGATTTTTCACTCGGTAAAATGCTGAATTAAACATTTTATTTTCTACAAGAAATATTTAGATATATCTGAAAAATTTTGAATGCCACGTGATGTTTGGTTTTTGTTAATATTCACATCTTTATTAACGTTACCAAAACTACAACATCCGCGAATTGCACACTATAAGTATCCTTGGAAATTAAACACTTGCACTTGACTTCTGCCCTGAATGAGGAAAATGATTTCCATATCGAATAAGTACAATGTTTTGAGTACGGATAAGCTATTATCATTTCCCTAACACACAAACAAACCCAAGTAATAATAAAAGAGAATAATTCTCAGAACTAGATCCTTATTCAAATGCAACATTTCCCAGAAGCATTTAATAAGAAGCAGTCCCGCAAATTGCTGCGTGAAAATTTTTTGGACCATGATGGCTGGAGGTCTGAGAGATTCAGCGACTCCTAATGAGGTCCTTCTGTAGGTGGACGTTTTCCCCGATGTAGTAATGGTTCTTATTCTCCTTCAATGTAATGATTCTCCAGCCACGAGAAAAAGACCTTTCCTTGTGTCACTGAAAAGAGAAGGAATGTTTTGAGTTTATAATAATTTCTTTTCGATGTCTGCAGTAGATTGAAAGGATGCTGAGTAGAAAGAAAAAGTATGTTTTGTAATAAAGAAAGGAACGGACTCACATGGTTCGATCTGAATGTCGGAATAAATGTAGTGGTTCTCAACTTTTTTCTGACTTCATTCCTCCCTTCATGAATTCTCAACCTTCGTGCGGCTCCCTTTCATATTTCTCCAAAATGCCACCCCCAACCGCCGCTACCCCCAATAAAAAAAAGGGGTAAATAAATGATAAAATAAATAATTAAATAAAATGTTGGAGAAAACACCTGGTTTTATAAGAAGTAAATTAAATATGAACTTGACAGTTGTAATTATCTTAGTCGATGGATTTCGCAGATGTAACCATATTACGTAGCTTGACAAGTTAGTCTACATAAATTTAAAAATAAAACAAATTTTTCTTATGCCAGGACAGAGTGACTATGTTACATATAAATAATGATTTTCAGCAATATTATAGAATGTATGGTTTGCAAAAATCATCTTTGGGCCCATAAATTCTTGCCATGGTCCCTTTAGGTTGAGAACGCATGGTATAAAAAATTCGAGTAAAATAAAGTAAGTTCCACTTTTCCTCCGATATAAAGAGCTTATGAAATAATAATTATTTAGCGAGTTTTTTCGAGTTAATGAAATGCAAATGTGTTTTCTGCGGTGAATATACACGTAATTGGTCTTTTTATTTGCGGGTATATTAGATTATGGGCTACATTCTACCGTGTATTTGTAAATTTTGCAGAATTCATGTATTACCTTTTTGTAATTAGTTTTGTTCTATAGATATAAATGTTTATACTTTTGTCAATTCTAATGATATTTTTCAAAATATTTTTTTTTTACTGCTCGACAAGCAGCAATACTCTATTTTTTATTACTAACACCTTGTTTCAGTACTCCTCCCAACGTGTAATATATTTAAGTTTATAGCCATTTAAATTTTAACGGTACCATTAATTCGAACTCACTTTCGATGATAAAACAACGAACGAAGGTCACATCAGGCGCCAGAGAGCCAAAGCTTACCAGGAAGTTTGACTCAACTCGCTTCTAAATTCGACATACAGAAACTTATCATTAAGTTAGGCTGAGTGCATAGAACAGATGCATGAATTTCACGGTAATTAAAGTAAGATTAAAAGGTATTTGATAAATTGGAATAATAATAACAGTGGATAATGAAGAGTTATACAAAAGATCTCGTTACAATTTTGTTTCTTGGTTTGTAATCAGGATGGAATTCTTATTCAATAAATAGTATGAGAATGGACAGTTGTTCTAAAAGGAAGTATACTATAACACTTCGAGTATATATACTATATGTATTGTATAAGAAGATAATAAAAAACTTCATTTTCTTGACTGGATTCTTTCATTCTTTCGAACCAAAGACCAAATGCATTAAGTGAGAAAAGACAAATGTAAGGGATAATTGCAGATTTATATAGATAATTTGTATCGCGGCTGGCTACAGCAGAGCTAACTTCGACGGTGTCACGTGACCCAAGTGAACATTATGGCTGTCGATGTAGCAATCTTTTCGTTGTATTCAGTTCCCTTAAGGCTACAGCACACACGCTTACACCCTAAGTAGTAATTGTTGCCTCTGGGTGTTCTTTTCTTTAGATTTAATTCCCTTAAACTTACAAAACACATGCACACGTCTACACACTTACGTACTCATACTCAGACACACACACACACACACACACACACACACACACACCACACACACACACACACACACACACACCAGGATGAAATTGACGAATATGGAAAGCTTAGCATAATAATGTGAGGTATTGGTTATTCCAAATTAAAAATATTTGTTATGATTAAAATGTTCATGTCAATCTACAGAAACAACCTCACACATAAACACACACACATACACGGATGAACTCGCTTTACGTAGAGGGCTTACCACAATAATGTGAGGTAGACCTACTGGTTACTTCGAATTAAAAACATTTCCATTGGAATCCTAAAGTCTACGTAAGTTAACTGAAAATTAGGTCATATGAAATTCCTTTATCTAGCTATGCACTTCCAAAAACTAATTCATCCGTGGTCGATACTTAGTAGTTATTGCGACGTGGCAAATGTCAAAAGGATACTTTATCCCTGAACCCCGGTCATTTGTTGTTTGATGTCGACCCAAAGCTGTCGAGAGTCTGGAAATCTAATGGACTTTTATTTCATTGTTCTGTAACGTATGGGCGAAACTACTACTTCTTATGAATAAAGGAGATCTTGACTCATTCATAAACTGTATTATTAAGAATGGAACTTTTTTGTCTCTACCGGAACTCTTAATAAGTAATATATTTAATTCCTCAACCCTTGTCACCATAATCCGAGACACAGCGCACGAAAAACAGGAATCTTTTTTTTTTGACAATTCGTGAGAGTTCTCTCGAATATGTCGTTCTGTTGGACCCTCAGGAACATCAGGAGACCTTAACAGCTGCATTGTATTCGAAGCTTCCTTGATATGCGATATTCATGCAAGTTATTCAGTTTTCGTTGATTTTACTTAAGCAGCCTAAATATTTTTCAAACTTCGTAAATGTTTGTGGAGTTTTGTAAATGTTACCGAAACTTCATAAATGTCATACAAGTTCCGTGAATCTCTTATAAGGCTGTGTACTTCTTTACTCAAGCTTTACTGAAGCTTCGTAGTTTTACTTAGGCTTCGTAAATGTTGTTTAGATTTCACAAATATCAATTAAGCTTCCTACAAGTCTAGAGCAGTGGTTCCCAACGTGGGGCGTACCGAGGGTTAATTTGATTTTTATGGGAGGGTGGGCGGGGAATTCGAAAATGGAGTTATTATCGGGGATTTTTTTTTTAGCAAGTCTTTGTTGGTATGACTGTGAGCGAGTTAATACATACTGTGTATACACACTATAGATAATTAAAAAAAAAACTTTTATGTTCTTTGGAAGTTTGTTTAAACCAATTTATTTTTGGCCTTTTAGGCTTCCTCCACGCGAATGGGAGTTCACTTTTTGAATAATAAGCATTATATATCACCACAGAGGGCATTAGGATCTTAGAGGTAATTCGCGGACCATGGCAAAAAAAAAGATAAAATAAAATAAAAGGTTGGGAAACACTGGTTTAGACTGAGGTCATTTTAATCAAGCAAATCATCAGAGCGCAACTAGTTCCAGTATCTGAGTAGAAATACGTTCTGTCTCTCTCAGTGCAAGCGATTCGGAATCTAGGTAAAAAACGGTTCCAAGGAGAGAGAAACAAATAACCTTCTAATTGCTTGAGACAATGAATGACTGCAGTCATATCTAAAGAACAGATGAGACGTCAGATAGAAATTGAGGATTTAATTGTACCTGTCGTATTTCGCCACTTTTCCAGCGAACCGGAACCACCCGAGGTAGAAGCACGAATTAAATTTCTTTTTGTTTTCGCTTGCTCGGGAAGTAAGCCTACAAACTACGTTGTTGTTGTTCTTCTTCTTCTTCTTCTTGATGCGGTGACAGAAAGATTTATGGAAGAGCCTAAAAAGGTCTAAAATAGTTATTTTACATTGACTTTGAGATACAGGAATTTTAGGATAGGCTATTTATGATTTAATCATTAGAATGGAAATGTAAAAGATAAATAATTTGCTCGTTAAACAGTACAGAAAAATAATTTCTGATGACATAAAACGTATTTATTTTAATTTTCGTTAGTGAAACATGAATCTATTTGACTAAAGATTTTAGAACGTTTTGATTTACTTTAAAAGTTAAGAATATGATGTTTACAATTTATGTGTGAGAGGAAAATCTTGCACGCATCCAAGTAAGTTGGGGTCGGATCACACCTTGTCCATTACTATTAGTAGTACAAACCTCTCTCAGGCCTGATGTAGCCTGCCTATTTGATGGATTGGGGTTCCACTTAAAACCAACTTGCCTGGTGCACCTGTTGTGGGGAAGGTGCAAAAACCTAGAAGCCCACCACCTATTAATCGAAAAAAGAGAGAGACCTCCATCTCTCTCACCCCCTTCCATCAGAAACATTAAAGCTATGGACGTCGAATAAATTTGATGTTTTATCTGTTGGTGTTTCTGATCAACTGGAAGATAACTTGAATAAATCAGAAATTCAAGTTGAGGTCCACCATCCGCCTCAACAAATAGATCAAAAGGACACAAAGAAAAAGACAAACGTAAAACCCAATATATCAAGACCATCTCTAAAGAAACCTATCAGGAAATAATGTTTAGATTAAAAGTTGCCAATGGGAAGAACCTCATCCAAGATGTCTTCCAGAAGTGATCCATAGTTTTCTCCTCCATTTTGCAATGGTTTTAAGGGCCAATATGAGGAACTTAAGCTACTAATTCATGAGCATTCCCCATAATTGTATGTCTACAGGAGAGCAGCTTGATGCTAATACTCCTTGTCCCTCGAGAGTATATTAGCTATAGAACACCATATAATCAACAAGCAGGGAGTCATGGCGGAAGTCTCATTTACGTTCGTCGAGATGTTCCCCAAATATCTTTGTCTATTCGTACACCTCTGCAGGCAGTGGTTGTCACGATTGATATAGGGAGAAAATATACAATATGCTCTCCTGTACCTACCTCCAAATGATAATATTTTGTATGATAATTTAGTAGAGGTGATTCAACAACTCCCCCAACCTTTTCTCTTATTGGGAGATTTGAATGGTAGACATCCTTTATGGGGCGATGTTTTAGCAAACACAAGGGGAAATATTATATCATCAATTGTGGAAAATGAGGATGTCGGACTCCTTAATACAGGAGAGCCCACACACTTTCATGTCCAGACAGGTACCTTGTCATGCATTGACCTATCAATCACAAGCTCTAATTGCCTTCTCGATTTTGATTGGAGGACATTAGATGATTGGCATACTAGTGATCATGCACCAATCATTATCAACACTAACAATGGTCCACCTTTACAGAGATCGCCACGATGGAATCTTGACAAGGCAGACTGGGGTAGATTTCGTGAGCTAAGCGAAATTGAAGGGAATGCAGAACAGTTTGAAAATATTGATGATGCCATAGACATGCTGAATGGAACCCTTCATACAGCAGGAGTCAATTCAATTCCCAAAACAACAGGGTTATTCAAACGACGACCAGTCCCCTGGTGGTCTTCAGAATTAACTGCCCTGCACAGAGCCACAAGAAGGTCTTTAACCCGCTTGCACAGACACCGTACTGAGGAGAATTTAATTATATACAAGAAATGTAGAGCACAGTTCCGTCGTGCCATGAAAGAAGCTAGGCGCCAGTCTTGGGTGTCTTTTGTTTCCTCCATTAACAGTAGAACACCACCATCTTCTGTGTGGAGGAAGGTAAAACAGATAGCAGGCAAATTCACCCCCAACCCACCACCAGTGTTGAAGGTGAATGATCAGTATGTGACTAGAGCAACTGAGGTTAGCAATGCCCTGGCAGATCCTTTCTCAAATGTATCACGCAAGTGTAAAATAGCTCCTGGTCACCAGTTTAGGAGCAATGAAGAAAAGAAAATTTTAAATTTTGCAACAGGAAGGGAAGAGTCATACAACTCTCCTTTTACTGAAAGAGAATTTGACTCCGCACTTGCTACGTGTAATGATGCAGCCCCTGGACCCGATGGAATTCCATATGCAATGATTAAACATGTACCTGTTAATACCAAGTTGTTTATTTTAAGCATTATTAACAGAATATGGCATGATCAAGGTCATCCAAGTGTTTGGGAACTAGCCATTATTTTAGTCTTTTTAAAACCTGGTAAGGATAAGTTTTTAGCTGCAAACTATCGACCAATTGCATTGACATCTTGTTTATGTAAGATCATGGAGAAGATGGTCAATGTAAGACTGGTATGGTACCTGGAAAAGAAAGATATTTTATCACCTATCCAGTGTGGATTTAGAAAAATGCATTCAACGACTGATGTGTTGATGTGACTGGAATCCTCTATTTGTGAAGCCTTTGCTTCCAAACAGCACCATGTAACAGTCTTTTTTGATCTTGAGAAGGCATATGATACTGCATGGAGATATGGTATACTTAACCCCAATTCATGAATTGGGGTTACGAGGAGAGTTACCATTGTTCATTCAATCATTTGTTTCACATAGATTTTTTCAAGTCAGAGTGGGGGAAACTCTATCAGAGAGGAGATGTCAGGAAGAAGGAGTTCCCCAGGGTAGTGTGCTAAGTGTAACACTATTTGCACTAGCCATTAATGGAATATCCTCTGTCATTCCCCAAGATATTCTCTCAACATTATTTGTAGATGATCTCTCCATATCATTTGCTGGATCTAGGATGTCGATGGTTGAGAGAAAACTACAACTCTCAATTGACAAAATTATTCAGTGGGCTGATATGAATGGATTTAAGTTTTCGCCAAACAAAACTGTTGTTGTCCATTTCTGTCGTATTCGGGGAGTACATCCTGACCCGGATATATACATCAAAGGCCAACGGATCCCATGTGTAAATGAAGCTAGATTTTTTAGGTTTGATATTTGATTGCAGGTTGACATGGGTTCCTCACTAAAAGGCGTTGAAAGTTAAGTGTCTTGAGGCTCTGAATCTTTTAAAAGTATTGTTTCATACATCATGGGGGGCAGACCGCAAAACTATTTTAAAATTATACAAGGCCTTAATTTTTTCAAAAATTAGTTATGGGTGTGAAATATACTCCTCAGCCACCCCAAGCCGATTAAAGGTATTAGATTCTATACACCATGCTGGTATTAGACTGTCTACAGGAGCGTTTAGAACTTCGCCTATTCCAAGTCTCCATGTTGACGCTGGAGAATTAACTTTAGAACCTTTACCAAGAAAGTCTTCTATTATTCGGTATTGGTTTAGGTTGCAAAGACTTCCCAATTCTTTAGCCTGTCAGACTGCAAACTTTGTAAGGCATTGTAGATATTTTTAGTTACACCCAAAATCTCCTCAACCTTATGGTTTTCGGGTAAAACAATTAATAAACGGTCTTGATATAGCAAGAAATAGAGTTCTTCCATTTAGGATATCACCAACCCCTCCATGGAAATTACCAGATATATCTTTTTGTAAATATTTTATTGGTATAAAAAAGAACATGACTGAATTAGAAGCCAGGTCTCTCTTTCATGAACATGTCGAAGAACATAGGGAATCGACTTTTTATATATACAGATGGCTCCAATCTGATGCTGGCGTTGGATTTGGAGTATATAGTGGTTCTTTTAATTGAAGAGGTGCACTTCCTCTAGTATCTTCCATATTTACTGCAGAACTATATGGCATATTAACCGCTATTGAGAAAATAGCATTAAAAGATGAGGGCAATTTTACCATTTTTAGTGATGCAAGAAGTGTCCTTCAAGCTTTAGAAGTTTTTAATTCTAGTAACCCTTTGGTTTTAAAGATTTTAGAGTGGCTTTTTATTATTGGTCTGAAAGGCATAACAGTTCGATTTTGTTGGGTTCCGGCACACGTAGGTGTTGTGTGGAAATGAGGAGGCAGATTCACTGGCAAAGAATGCTGCAGCTGAGTTGCTACCAAGAAGGTATCCCATTCCATGTAATGATTTTTT
>NC_061098.1:35969614-35977114 GCF_015104395.2 Macrobrachium nipponense | reverse complement strand
GTAAGAAGTTGGTCTTTTTTCTAAGAGTAACCGACTTAATTAAGCACATTTGTCAGTTCAGTCTACTTTAAAGGTTTTTTGTTTACGAAAAACATTATGTCATTGCCTCTGGAATGCATAGTAGGTTGACCAACGATTCAGTATCCCCGTTGGTACTGAAGATTTTTTTTTCTTAACCTTCTTGCAACTGCAAATATACAAATATCGGAGTATGAAACCGGATCACAAATCTTTGTGTATTGTGATTTATTTGACAGAAAAAAAGGCCACTATTTATTGATCATATTTTATGTTTCTTGCAAAAGCAAATGATTCCATTGGTTTGGGCAGAAGAAAATAATGATGGTAAAAGGAAAGCTTTTTCTATTTATGTGCGTCAGCAAATCAGAGGTGATTTCTTGAAGAGAATATACAGTCAGTCAAACCTTTAGATGTTCTAGACACCAGAAGTTAGTTTTTGTGATGATTCATTTCTTCTGAAAATTTCAATACGAACTCCACCACAAGAAAATAGACTTCTCCACTTTATCCACCCGGGCACGAATTCCCGAGTTGTAAACTAGTATTGCACCAGTCCCGGGTTTTTTGCCCTGTCCCTAGATTAGGTTGAGTTACGTTAGGTTAGTTCAAAAAGAAATACTGTAGGGTAGTTTGGGTGTGGGAAACAATGAGTTTATTTTCAAGAAGGTTATACGGTTAGTATTTAAGATATGGCGTCCCGCTTTTTTTCAGGGAAATTCTTAGTACCCGGTTACAGTTCCGGAATATGCCATCCGGGCGGTTCTTTCTTCACTCCGACATTATCGCTTTTCTTAACGAATACAAACTAACATTCTCGCCATGAATAAATCCATTTTAGGTACTCGTGGCAGGGAGGAACCTGGAGACGCGCGAGTAAGGTCGACCTTGCCGACCACATTTGCAGGAATCCCACCTTTATGACTCTTGAGATCAAACCTTCGCCTCGGAATCTTCTGATATCAGGTGATCGTAGGTGCGTTTCAGGAGTTGACCTCAGGTCACCTCCAAACTGTTCTTCTTGACTGCGTGGATGACACACACTGACGCCTTTTCCAGCCGTCTGTCATCAGATTCTCTGCACCTGAGAATGCAAAGGGATCGTTCCACCAATCCACTTATGACTGGAAAATGAGAAAAACTGTGACAGTTTATCCCTCTAAATAATCATATTTTTATGGGTAAATCATCATAACTAATATCTTTCTAGGCGCTAGGGGGTGGAGCTGGACAAAGCTCTTGTCTGCATTTGATATAGAGTCGATCCTGAATATCTTATGCACTGGATTTTCACCCTTACTTCCCAGACAAAAGTCCACCTCAAAGACATTTATACTATAATGCTTTATTTTATTTATTCTTTGACAGGAATCTGTGGCAATACATTTCTGAATTACTCTTGAACTATTGGCTTTATCTCCACGATTGCTTCATCATTTTTCCATTCATTATTCTCTAGTCTTCTTAAGGGTTCTTGTATCAGAAAAATTTTTTAGCTTACTCGGGAAGAAATTCTATAAACTACTTTGTTGGTATTGTTGTTCTTGATGTGGGGGTTAGGAAAGGTCTATAGAAGAGCCTAAAAGGCTCTGACAAAGATGTTTCGCGTTGAGGAGTTACAGATACAGGAATTTTAGGATAGGATATTTATGATTTATTTATTAGAATGAAAATGTGAAAAAAAATTAATAAAAAGCATGTCAAACAGTACAGAAAAATATTTATAATAAAATATGGCGTGTTTATTTTATTGTGGTTACTGAAACAAAAGACTATTTGACTGTAGATTTTACCACGTTTTAATTTATTTGGTTTACTGAATTCAGGCTGATGTTTCTGTCCAATTATTTTATGTTTCCCCTTATAATTGAGAATACATGAACGTATTTAATTTGTGTCCTTTCTATTTGAACCTTATTGTTATTATGAGTAGGACTAAGTATGAGTGTTAATTACGAAAACCAATTTGCATTAAGTTAGGAATATAATGTTTACAACTTATGTTTACAACCCGAGTAAGCTGGAGGTTGGATCACGCTTTGTTATACATGGAAGATTCGTACAATCTGCAGTGTATTATGGAGAGTTATTCACGAAATTTTGAATCACAGAAAAGACTTGTTCCGGAATAAAGTTAGATATTATGGACAAATTAATAAGCCAAAAACCCTTATAAAAAAAACTATATCTTTTATTAGGTCCAAAAGACCTTTTAATGGGATGCCTTATTTATGCAAAAAATTAATTCGTCGTATAATTCGTAGATCCTTAAGCAAAAAAATTTCTATTACAGTAGATAACTGTTCAATTGTTATTAAATTTGACCTGTTCAGTATTACATCCTGTATATATTTTATGTCTTCAAATAAATGTATGAAGATCCTAAATACGTTTACAATACATAATTATAAGATTTATAAGATTAAAAATTATTTCTTTTCATTCTTAATCCAAAATTTGATTTCTATATTTCGTAATGAATTAATCTCATTTTGGATTAAGAATGAAGAAATTTAATTGTAGTGATAAAATCTTGTCATAAAGTATTGTGAAATGATTAGGTTAATTCAAAGGTTTGTGAAGATATTATCTATTTAATTAGAAGTCTTTTCGTCCCCGCATTGTTTCGCATACATTATCAGAAAGGATTATATGTCAACATAAAAAAAGAGTTTTAACATAAATTAGAAACGATTAAAATCTGTTTGCTAAAATGCACGGAGGCAGCTCTCACCTTCAGCCTCCGATGGATACACCTGCAGGTCGCCAGGTGACGTTAATCATCCACACATCGTCGGCAGGTAAGAGAGAGAGAGAGAGAGAGAGAGAGAGAGAGAGAGAGAGAGAGAGAGAGAGAGCTTTCTGAGGAGTGCCAGGTTTTGGATAAAAAGAGACAGAGAGACACAAAGAGGGTTAGACAATTTAATTTCCATAGTAGCCAAATATTACTGTGAATGAGAGAGAGAGAGAGAGAGAGAGAGAGAGAGAGAGAGAGAGAGAGAGAGAGAGAGAGAGAGTGTGCTCAGTAGGCAGATATTCATAGATGGAGATGACACTAATACATTAATACCCATACCTCTTAGTGCCTGACTTTCTGTGTGTGTGTGTGTGTGTGTGTGTGTGTGTGTGTATTGCCGGAAAAGGCAGGTCAATACCTCCGAAGAGATAATTGAGCACACGATGTCTCCTCGGTTGGACTAATAAGTGTTTGAGACATTCTATCCTTGTAACTCCTTGTAACTAGATTTACGCCTCCAACAACAGAGAACCAACTCCCAGTCACCTCCCAAGAACAAGCAAATACCACTCAATGCTTAGCGCAGACTGCGCTTTCCTCTTGTTCTTCTGTTTCATTTTCTAGGAAACTGTAGCTTTATCCATCAAGATGGGAAGGTTTTGTTGACTGGAGGTGTTGGAAGATGCGTTGATTAAATTGGTTTATATGCCAGTTTTTTTTTTAGTTGTAACTGACTCGCTTTGCAGAGTTATCTTGCTGTTATATCTTCCGTAGACATTGGTCTGTAAGTTTATTATCATCATTTACTCGTTTGTTTTTTCTGATATATATTTATCTCTGGTCGTCCCTGGGGCCTAGTCGTGAACCTGACCTTGACTCCCTCCGTTAGAAGGAAAAATGGCTTTACCTCTCAGTTCTCAGTAAGCGAGAAAGAGGAAAGATATGTCCACGTGATCAGCGGTCATCCCGCAGGGAGTTAGTGACAATGGTGCACCTCACTCGGTGCACTGTAGGCATTACCCATTGGTTCCATGCATCGTAATAACACCATACAAACAAACAAACAAACTGAAGCCATTACTATAGTTCGAAAGATCTAAACTGAGAGATTGTTTTCATCTTTGGGTAAGAACCCTGTTGCCACATCTACCAGTATCCAGTTTTGAATACCTTACTTTATAACACTTGAATCTATAAATCGGTAGTTTAAAGTTTTTAGCAAGTTTTCCTGAACTTAAGCGTTCACATATTGTGATTATCATTTCAATTGTAAATAAAATGAGAAATCGCATTTATAAACCTGACAACTGTTTCGAAAGACGCTGCAAATCTTACTGTTACCTTTGACAGGCGATATGCAGGTGGGCCAAGCCTATTAAACCATGAAGTTTAAAGGAATTATCTCTTAGCTACCCTTTGGATAAGCCCAACCGCCCGGTCTAGCTGAGAACTCTAGCGCCAAAAAGAATGACTTCTTGCTTTAACAATAGTCAGTAGGAAAATTAATTTATTCCTACAGAAAGCACGCTGTGAAACGGGCAAATGCTGTTAAGCATTCCGAAAACTTGCAAACAGGCGATGCTGCAAAGGATAGCTGTTATTTAAGTAAGATCATCTAACGACGAAGATTCTTCGTAATGTTAATTTTGTATAGAATCATATTACTACAATTCTCGCTATAATTATTGTAAATAATTTTTTTTCTCCCAATGATGAGTTTATGTGCAACAACCTTATAAAAAGTAAAAATTGTTACACGCATGAGACCGTGAGTGAAAAAGGAAATGAAATTCAAGTAAATCATAACTTGATGAATTAGAGTGAGGGGGAACCTAAAATGAAGAGCAATGAAATCCAAAATATTACAAACTTGTTTAGGAAATGGATAGTATGACAGACGGAAAATTCAAATAATAAAAAAAGAATAAATAGAAGTAATATACTGGCAAGATTATAAGAAAATGTCATAAGACATACGGACTGAATGGCAATTGCCGATTTTTATTACTTTCAATGAAAAACATCATCATATAGAATATGTAATATAACAAGCAAAATATAAGGGTATAAGTCATAACAAATATTAAAATGAATAGTCTCAAAAGTAATAACCAAACAGAATAGGGATAGAGTTTACGGATTAGGATTTATACGGTCAGTTTTATTAGACACTGTCCCAAATATTGCCCCGTTGGGAGATGGCTGAGGACTTAAGAAGGGGACGATTTAAAGGTTAAGAGAGAACTGGCAACAGGGTTTTTCTCAAGGAAGTAAACAATCTATCAGTTTAGATCTGTCGGACTATAGCACTAGAATTTTCTTGCTTCGATTTTACCATTCAGACATACACTTTGACTTATAAAACTGTTGACTATGGGCGATTTATATTTAAGCGATATAGACTAACATCTAATAACTTATCAAACATTCTTGGAAATAAATAGGAATTCTACCTATTCAAGATAATATTTTTTAGATGTAAATAGGAATTCCTCTCGAATATTTACATTATTTGTTACACCATTATTGTAAGACTGCTATTCAGAAGAAACAAATATCTTCGACGTCTTGGCTATCCTCCGTCAAGGGAACGTTCTGTCCCTCGTCAATGGGGGTAGCTTCATGGAGAGTTTCCGTGTCGCTGTCATCAGTCAGAATCTCATCCAACTCCGACTCCTGTAGGTGGAAGTTGACTTTTTCCCTGTCCTGAATGTCTGCAGGAGTGGTTGTAGGAGTGGCTGTAGGAGTCTTTTCCGGGCTGAAAGAAGGTCCTGCAAGATGTGACGTTGATGGTCCCTTCCTTGGTCGTTTTAGGAGGTTCGGCATCTTGAAGGGCGTTGTGGAGAGTGCTTGAAGGAAACTGCTGGTTTCGGGAGAAAGAAACAACAGCTGACCTGAGGGCGCTGACCTGACCTTTTATACCACGCTACAGCGTTGCCATGTCGTACAGGGTTGTAAATGTGTTAATCGGTTTCGCCGTAGGCTCAGCGAATTAAGGAGGCCCGCGTGCTTCGCCACGGAAAGAAAACAACGACGGCGAACGATGCTGGTGACCCCAGCGCTTACCCCGCAGCAGTCACCGTGGCTCCCACGTGCCAATGCCTGGAGCTACTTCATGTACATTGGCGTGACCACCCACGACTTGTTTTGAACATTTCAAAACTGGAGTGGGCTACGGCGACCTAGTGGGCGGAGCTTAGCGACCGGACGACCCGTCACTGTACGGCTACGATTTTACGTGTGTTTTACGTTATATTTACGGCTTACTGACGTAAGCTGTTGCCAACTACCAATTTCCGCTCATGCGTGGGCATGCGTGCATTGATACGCGAATGTGTGACCTTAGCATAAGGTTACCGAGAACAATAGTCAGTAGAGAAATTTATTCATTCCTACAGAAAGCACGCTGTGAAATGCGCAAATGCAGATAAGCATTCCGAAAACTTGCAAACAGGCGATGCTGCAAAGGATATCTGTTATTAAACTAAGATCATCTGATAACGAAGATTCTTCGTAATGTACATTTTGTATAGAATCATATTATTACAATTCCTGTGATAATTATTGTAAATAAATTTTTCTCTCTCCCAATGATGAGTTTATGTGCAACAACTGTATAAAAAGTAAAAATTTTTACCCATTAAATTTATGAGTTATAAAACGGTCCAGACCGTGAGTGAAAAAGGAAATGAAATTTAAGTAAATCATAACTTGATGAATGAAAATGAGGGGGAAATCTAAAATGAAAAGCAATGAAATGCAAAATATTACAAACTTGTTTAGGAAATGGACAGTATGGCAGACAGAAAATTCAAATAAATAAAAAGAATAAATAGAGGTAACCTACTGGCATATAAGAAAATGTCATAAGACACACATACTGAATGGCAATTACCGATTTTATTACTTTTAATGAAAAAGATCAAATAAAATATGTAATATAATAAGAAAAATTTAAGGGTATAAGTCATAATAAATATAACAATAAATAGTCTCAAAAGTAATAACCAAATAGAATAGAGATCGAGTTTACGGATTAGGATTTATACGGTCAGTTTCATTAGGTACTGTCCCAAATATTACCCCGTTGGGAGATGGCTGAGGACTTAAGAAGGGGACGATAACTGGCAATAGGGTTTTTCTCAAGGAAGTAAACAATCTATCAGTTTAGATCTGTCGGACTATAAAAGTTGTTCTACGCAGCGTCCCTTTGGCCCCTAACTGCTGCCCCTTTCATTCCTTTTACTTTTACTGTACCTCTGTGCAAATCGTCATTCTTCAACCTTACTTTCCACCTTCTCCTAACAAAGATTTCAACGCTATTGCCAGTGCTGAATGACCTCATAGGTCAAACTGCAATTATCAGAGTTTATGTTTCTAACTGGAAACTTTATGACTGTGTGAAATTACTCTCCGTGTATCTTTTAGCGATGGACACGCGGCGAGAGCTCTAGATGAAGTGTGCAAAATTCGTCACTTTCGTCTGAGACTTGTGTTTTTTAAAGTCTTTTGCGCACAGGACTCGAGAGGAATAGAATACTGGTACTCACGGTCATGATTCTTCATTATCGTTTCGCCGCTCGTACCCCTTTTTGATTATGAAGGCATCGAGTTCGAACAAACCAACACTTAAATCTACAGCACTTCTATTAATTGGCTGATAAAACAAGATTTAATTATGTTCCTTTTAACTGAAATTTACAGCACTTCTATTATTTGGCTGATAAAACAAAATTTAATTATAT
>NC_061098.1:35954614-35964614 GCF_015104395.2 Macrobrachium nipponense | reverse complement strand
CAGCAAAAGTTCAGCAAGTTTCACCACAATTCACCAAGATTCAATCAGACTCATCAAAATTCAGCAAAACTCATCCCCGTGAATCACTGAAATATTCTCCAAAGTTACAAGAACTCAACAAATAATTAAGAGAAGACTTCTCCCATTAATTCATTGTAATAATTCTTGAATAATTATCTGTAATAATTATCAACTAATCTCCCATGAAATATCTCAAATCTCTCGTAAAACAAGTCTCCCGTAATGATAATTATGCTTAAGCAAACCTCCCGTGACACATCTCAAGTATAATAATTATTAATAATAACAATAATAATAACTCTCCATAGCAATAATTCTCTTGCAAAGATCTCAAGTAAGGGTGAAATTCAAAATAGCATACAACAGTAATGCAGAATCTTATGATATACAATTTCTCCAGCATACACCATGACATAACACCATTGCCACAACAACAGATACAACACCAATCATCGGCATTTCAAAAGTAATTTCTCCAACACAATAAAAAAAATAATCAGTGTCTCCCCCTTATATTTGTGTCTTTCAAGGCACAAAGAAACATATAACACATCCCGTGCATGTTAACTACTTTTCCCGCATTCACGGAAAAGAAAAATCTCTCTTTATTTCCTTTTCTCTTCGTCCAAGAAAGAAAAAAAATATCTCTTTCCTAAAAAAAAAGACTCTACGGGCGTTTCACTTCATCAACTAATCAATCAGCTGATATCTTAGCATCCAATGTCAAGGCCAGACTTGTCTTCAACGGCCCGACAAAGAAAAAAAAAGAAAGGGGAGTTCACACACTGAGAAAAAAAACTTTCTCCCCCCCCATGAGAACAACCCCTCAGTCAAGTGGCAGAACAGCCCGAGGCATACCAGTAATACCCCCATCTCCCCTTGAACAGTGTCTGAGGACCCCTTCCCAAGGTATACACTAGTGCCCTCCCCTGCACTATCTCTCGAGGGATGCCAATACCCTCGCAATGCAACGCGCCTCTCTGCAGAAATGTGCTGAGCCCGTAAAATTGTGGCCGCTTATCTAAGCACAGTTCACATGCAAAAAACACATCTCTATACACACTCATATGTTCAAAACAAAGACAAATACGTCTATTACAAACACGTGCAAATAAAGAAAACACGTCACTATGGGGCAAAGACAAGAAAAATTGTTGACCTCTTGAACCAATCCCATAACCCTGAAATATTTAAACGAAAACCCTCTCCCTTTGATAAACAATAGTTTTTTAATACTCACCACTCCATAATGGGAACAAAAGGAACTCGAAATTCTCGTAAAACACGTAAATCTCGTCAGCACAATACAAACGCGATCGGTGAAAACGCACCTAGCAACCGTCACTCATGAACTAGACTGAGTTGCTCTCACGACTCCCACCCTGAAGAATCTCGGTACGAGCAAATTTGATGACCCTAATAGAAATTTTCTTTCCTCATCCCCCCATCCCACGGACGGACATTTCTCTACCCCTTTTATTTTCTAACTGGCCACCCATCTCTACATTGGCGTTCCTAGGCATAGAAAAGAAAGGAAACTTTCATATCCCCTCTTAACCGCTCGCCACCACTGTAACTGGGGGGATTCTCCCCCCATTATTCATAAGGTAAGCGTGGACACGAAACAGAAGGCAACCACACACAACATCACACACACAGCCTCTCTCTCTCTCTCTCTCTCTCGGCAATCCCTCTCTCTCTCTCTCTCTCTCTCTCTCTCTCCAAGGAATCTCTCTCTCTCTCTCCACCTCTTTCTCTCCATTCTAACAGGTAATGAAAATGAGAGAGTCGCATCATAACATTAACGTTTATTAACAACTAATAAACAAACCAATCAATCAAGTAATCCAGTCTTACAGACTACTCAAAAAACAGTACAATGTCTAGTCACCAAAAAGAGTCTACACCCCTCTGGGAATTCTTTGTCCCCCCGCATTCCAGAAGTACCAGAATCGTCTGTTTCAAAGATACAGAACACATCCCAGTAAGTACACACACAAGTTTAAAGACAAAGTTAATAAAATGGAACATCTTACAAGATATCAAACAAGCCATCCCTTTGGCTAAAGCACTTCAACACTTACCCAGACAACCGGACACTAAACACTATTAATAAAAAACTCCCCCGGCGAATGCCACGGCATCTTGCCTGTGACTTGAAGCCCTCTGTCAAAATCCCTCCCATAGGCTTGGGTATGAACACTTTTAACAGAAAGAGGTGCACACGCACATACGAACACACAGTTCGATAGCGCCTCACGGTTCTAGCTGCATCCAGTTTCACCAAAGGTACTTTGAGAAGAGTTCATAAAACTGTCGTGCATTGACTCGTCGAACTAAGCACTTTTATCTCACGCCATCCCCAAAAACTCATTCATCAGCTACTCTCAGGTCGTCACCTCTACACTGTTCTCCACATTCCATAGGTCACAGGGAACTCATGGACAATATATTATAATCAAAAACCCTAGGCCTTATTATATAATTATATTATATAATATATAATATATATATATTACCAATTATTTATATCATATATATATAATATATATATATATTACATATCTATATCTATAATCTATATCTATATCTATATTATATCTATAATCTATATTATATCTAATAATCTTTATATCTATATCTAATTATCTTATCATATCTATATGTATATTTATTATATTTTATATTTTATTTCTTTATAATTTATTATATTTATATTTAATTTATTTATTATTTATTTATTTATTATTTATTTATTTATTTATTTATTATTTTATTTTATTTATTTATTTTATTTTATTATTCCTTTATATTATATTTATATTTATAGTATATATATATATCCATATAGATATATATATATATATTTATTTTATTTATTTATTTATTATTTATTATATTTATATTTATAGTGATATATATATATATATTATATATATTTTATATATATATATATATATATATATATACCTATATATATATATATATATATTAAATATATATTATATATATATAATATATATATATGATATCTATATATACTATATAATATTTTTATATAATATATATTATATAATTATATTAGATAATATATATGAATTTATATTTGTTAGCATATACATTTAAGATATATATATACTATATATAATATTTATATATATATAATATATATATTTTTAGATATATATACTATATCTATATATATAAGATAATATCATATATATAAATATAATATAATATATATATATATATAATACGATATGTATATAATATTATTATATATGTATATATAGTATATATATGATATGTATATTATAGATAATATTAATATGCCCTTATAGTGCTATGGATATAGATCTATATATATATATATATGATCTCATTATATCAGAAAGTCATATATATATATATATCTTATATGGATAGGTATAGTAGAATAGGGTATAGTTGATATATATGTAGGGATATAGATGATGAGATGTATATATATGTAAGTATATATAGTATATAGAGATAGATATATGGGATTGGATTTTCTGTAGAGGAGAGGGATATAGATATAGATATAGTGATATTGAGATCCTTATTATATATATATATATATATAGTGCTATATATTTAGATGTTATATTGTTAGTAGATTTTAAGATTCATATATATATATAGATAAGAAGATGTATATATAGTCTATATATATAGGTATATAAGGATTATATATATAAAATAGATCTATAGAATATTAGATATGATAAATATATAAAGATATATATATAATATAAAAAAGATATATATATAAATATATAATGTATAGACGTATATATATAGTATATATGATAATAGTAAGATATAGATATAAGAATATATATATGATATATATTATATGTATATTGGAAATAATATAAATATATAATATCATATATATATATATATATATTATATATATGTATATATATAATATGATAATAGTGGTATCTATATGTATATATATATATATAATATATATATATATATATACTATATAAATATATATAAGAAGAATATATATAAATTAGATTATATATTAATATATGATCTATATATAGATATATTATAATATACTATATATATATATATAATATAGATCTAATAAATAGAGAAGAATATATATATATATAAAATAAATATATATATTTATATATATATATCTATATATATATATATATATATAAGAGGCAATATATTACATAATATATATATATATTCTATATATATATATATATATATATATATTATATATTAATATATATAGTATATATTAATAGGCATATAAATATAATATATACATACAATATATATATATATATATATAGATATATATATATTATATCCATAATATATATATATATATTATCTATATATATATATATATGGTTTTATAGGTATATATACATATATATATATATATATATATATATATATTATATATATTATAATATATATAATATATAAATACATATATATTCTATATATATATATATATATATATTATATATATAGATATATATTTATATATAATTATATATAACACATATATGGGGATACAATCCACAATGATGCAGAATCATTCTGTAGTTTCATGAAATATATATTTCCTGTACAGCAAATTAAAGCTTTCGACCAACAGCTGTGGTCTTGGTCACTAAAATATGGTATATCGCCTGAAGAACTGACAAACTTTTCTTATGATAACATTTGAAACAACGTAGACTAGGTAACAAGTAAGCTAATCAACTATTATCATATATGAACAGGTGGTTGAGCCCTCATCCTTTCCAGAATTCGTATTGATCTTCGTGGAGGAATATTTCTGTTGTCAACTGCTTTAGCTATTATGCTGGTTGGGTGGTTTGTTGGAGAAGTGACCTGTGTAGAGGAAACAAGAGAGGAAGCTTCCGCATCATCATTGGCACATACATTCCTAAAGTTTGAAATTTTCCCTTTTCTACTTATCTCTTCACAAGTAGCTGTATTATCTGCAATTCCACTATTTCCTGTAAAGGTCTTGTTTAGGGAAATTAATTAACGCCCCTACTACCTTTGTATATCTTTGAAATTTATTGATCTTTCTCCCTTGTATATAGCGGATTTGTGCTGTATGAACTTCCTCTTCTGCACATATACACATATGCATATAAGAACGAGCTTTTTTTACTGAAACATCTCCCGGCCACACTTAATGATAATGACTGAATATTTTCCGATAATGACTAGCGTGCGTTCGTGTGTGTGTGTCTGTGTCTCTGTGTTTGTATGTGTGTTTGTGTGTGTGTGTGAGCGATTTTAGACCAGAATGATGAAGTGATTAAAGGAAAGTCAATCATCGTCTTTTTAATGAAGAAAAAGTGGCGTATCGGACCCGCCAAAGTTAGGCAATTAGTAACAACTCTCGTTTGCTTTGTTGTCCTTCGATTTCACCCGGAGAGTTTGGAAGTAAGTCCTACTAGTTTTCTCTATCCTTTTAAAGTCCTCAAGTCCCGGGGAGTTTCGGGCTTTACTTATATTTTATGCTTTATTATTATTATTAGTTCTAGTGATAGTGTACAACCAGTCTTTCTCCAGAGATTTAGTTTCATGAAAGCAACTTATTGCCAATAGGGTACATAGTCACCTATTATTATTATTATTATTATTATTATTATTATTATTATTATTATTATTATTATTATTATTATTATTATTAAAGGTATAAATACAATTTTTGTACAAAACACCACTCGGTAATGAGATTATATTCACCCCAAATTATTATTATTATTGTTGTTGTTGTTATTATTATATTATTCAAAGAAAAAACTCATAATCCCTTAGCCAATAAAATGGGGAAGTAAATCCACAGTGGCATGCCAATTTGATTTTGTTATTTAAAATATACATGTAGCAGAAAGCTTTCGATTACCTGCACTGACAAGGAGGACCGTGCAGGTCATTGAAAGCCTTTTGTTTTACATATTTTAAATAACGAAATCAAACAGGCATACTACTGGGGTTTACTTTCCGATTATTCTTAGTAATTATAATTATTATTTTGTTAATGGATCAAACACAATTTAACCACGAACTGTAAATATATACATCTTTCAGATAATGCCTCAGATATGTACAAAAGAATGTAAACCCTTTCAGATGCTTTGATATCTATGATTTAACATTCTTTCTTAAGACGACCTCCAGCTTACTCGGGACGCATTATATACTAACTTTTAAAGTAAATTAAAACGTGCTAAAATCTACTGCAAAATAAAGCCTTGTTTCACCAACGAACATTAAAATAAATACACTACATTTTATTACAAACCATTTTCCTGTACTGTTTAACATGCATATTATTTATTTTTTACCTTTTCATTCCAATAAATAAATCATAACATCCTATCCTAAAATTCCCGTTTCTTAACGGGAAACTCCTTTTCAGACCTTTTTAGGCTCTTCCTTACAACTTTCCTAACCACAACAAGAGTAGGAACAACAAAGTAGTTTGTAGGCTTACTCCCAGAGGAAGCGAAAATGAATTCCAGTGAAAACTGAAATTAGTAAGATTTCAGCAATTTTTTTTATAAGTCAGCATTGGTCAATATTTGGCCAATGTTCATATTTCGGTGGATATCAACAGCATATTTCTTACAACAGATTTTTTTTTTTTTTTTTTTTGTAATACAGTAGATTACTGAAACCTGGGATTGTAAATCATTAGATTTAACCTTGATAATGGTATTTCCGGTTGTATTATTATTATTATTATTAAATTATTATTATTATTATTATTATTATTATTATATTATTATTATTATTATTATTATTATTATTGTTATTGTTATTGTTATTGTTGTTGTTATTGTTATTGTTGTTGTTGTTGTTGTTGTAAGCTGTCCTCGTCTCTTGCACTCCATTTTATACAACCTCAGAAAAAAATAGGCAATATTAATGTTATGCTCTTGCAGAAAAAAATTTTATTTAGTATAACTCGTCTAGAAATTCAAGAAATCAAATCAATCTGAAGGATTTCAGATTGTGACGATTCATTGTATGAAGGATTTATTGTCTAAGAATAAGTCAGGTCTCGTCCGAACAAATGTGTGCAAATGATTTTATTGATATTTATAAGACTTTTTTTTTTCTCTCACACGTACACACACATTACATACGTGTGTGTGTGTGTGTGTATATATATATATATATATATATATATATATATATATATATATATATATATATATCATATATATATATATATATATATATATATCTATATATATATATATATATATATACCTTTATAGCACAAAATACCATCCAACGATTTTTTACCATATTTTCTCAGGATCCAATGTGTTGATGTGACATACTGAATGGTACTGACAGGCCGTTATAAAGATACTTTGTACATTTTGCTCTCTCTCTCTCTCTCTCTCTCTCTCTCTCTTGTATGAAAACATTTGAAAGTTGATATTGCAATAGATATGTCTGGTAATACGTAGGTCTAGTTGACAGATAAAACTACAATAATCCGAATGAGTTGAAGAGATATTAGTTGTAGAGTTATGAGGGAGACAGACCAGAACTGATGGAGTGAAATTATTGCAGGTGTGTAATGAGAGACATTATTCCTAAGCAAAGCAGGTTAGAAAATTGTTACGAAATCGCATTCGTTAACCTTTCACGAATAAGTAACAAACTAAAGCAATTATTTCTCATATAAACGCGAAATTTAATAAGTGAATATTTACAGATTTTATAGAAATACAAGCAGATATAAGTATATATGAAAAAGAAGTAGGTACAGTTATACGAAGGAGATAAACCAATGTAAATTGGAATGCACGCAGAGAGGGCTGTTCCCACGATCAGTGCAACGTAATTACGATAAGAAAAAGTAGCCTCGACGCTAATATCAAATCCAGGTCACCGAATCACAATTTTGGCCACTGTGCATCGGAGATTTTCTTAATATGTCTTTCAAAATGAACGCAATCTTCTGAACGAAGGTTCTGAAAATTGTTCCTGCAGGAAAAATACTTCTCTCGAAATATATTTCATGTATAAATGAAAGATATTTGGGCAGTCAGGATTTTTGAAAAATTATATAAATGCTGGTTTATTTTAGAAAGATCCAAATATCGATGAAAGTTGTGGAGAAACACGTATTGAAAATGATAAACAATAATTTTTTACTTACCACCTTATTTATCATTTACTTACCACCTTATTTATCCATACATTCAACATCGCAAACACCATCTCATTTATCCACACATTTAACATCGCAAACAAACGCAACATTAGTCTCATAAACATCCATTTCTTTATACTCATCCAAACATGTTCAGAGGATAGTATGTTAAAAGTTGAAATAAGATGAAACGTGCTGAAAAAACCACTAGAGTCAAATTCAGTTTTAAATCGATCTATCAGGCTTGTTGACATTGAAATATATAGCAAACGTGACTAGGGTGAACTGTGATCGGCCTGTCAGTACCATTCATAACATATATAAAATAAATAAATATATATATATATATATATATATATATATATATATATATATATATATATATATATATATATATATATATATATATATATATATATATATACATTGTTACAGGCATCCCTCGACACTTGTCTTTTAACTTTTCATTTCTTAAAAGCATGTATAGTTTTCTTAGGAATATGCAGAGATTATTTTCTATATGAAGCGACCATTTGAAAGTCAAGCAGAGTAAAAAGACAAACGAGATGTTTTTGTGTTTCTGAATCTCATCAGCCATAACGATGTCCATGGTGTGACAATACGAGGCAAATTAGCCACCTGCACCAATATCTTTTTAAAGACCTGTCACTGTCTCTCATGTCCTTGTTGTACAACTATCCCCGAATCATATTTTCTGAGTCATAACTGTTGCTGTGATAAATCCTATTAATCCACCTGCATTTAAGCCATAAATAAACCTTGTTCAGGAAGTGAGAAACTTTTTGAGGACTTCACCCCTCATTTTCCTTTTGTTCGATTTCCCCAGTCAATTTCACAAGAGACATTAACAAGGATCACACCTGCATATCTTGTTATTTTCACATGCGCACACATCATGGCCTCTTGACCTGACCTTGCACTTGCATCCAGACTTTTTGACCATAACTCTCATATCTAATTAGCAACTCTTTGTATTCTCTCCTCCACCTCTTTTCTGGGCTGCTTTCAATAATCTTTTTCAGGTACCTGACCGAATTGTTCTCTCCAAGGGACCGACCTATTTTGGGAGGAGCTGTCAAAACACGAAGCCTGTCGATAACAAACAAATATTTGCTTCAACGACCCCTATAGTGAGTACTCTGCCCTAGCCTTTTGTCCCAGCATTACACCCTAGCAGTTGACTTGTCAAAGAACACCCATAGCTACGCACGGCTAGTTATTTCAACTACTCTTTGACACTGGAATGGGACTCTGCTCAAAGTCCTATCCTGATGTCTCCTGACGCTGTCACTCTGAAGGTGGTCCATGTTACAATCCACTTTGCTACTTGAGTGCTAACCCTGGCGTGAACCTGGAAGTGCTTTATTCTTCCATTCCTGGTCGGGACCTGTATGTGATGATGCCCTTCCACTGACGATCTGGCTCTAATTTACGCAAGTGTTGTCCATGGACTAATGTACAGTGATTGGAAGTTGATTCTCAGCATCACCACTTTTCCCTGCTCTCATATTTTCCAACTGTTCTCCTGTTCCCATTCCATGTTCCTGTTATCCAATCTCCTTCAGAGTTTCTAGTGATATTGACTGCGGAAGTGATATATTTTGTCTCATAATTACATCTAGGAACAAGAGTTGCCTTGATTAATTTGTATCCAGTCTTGTTTTTCCTATGAATTCGTGGTACTTTGTATTCTAGAAAATATTAGCTGTTTTTATGTATCATTTTCCCTGATTATCTTTGTTACAATGTCCC
>NC_061098.1:35944614-35949614 GCF_015104395.2 Macrobrachium nipponense | reverse complement strand
CGAAACCAATAAAACAATAAACTTTCAGACATACCTAACTAACATTGTATCTATATTTCTAAATATCAATGTATTTCTTAGTCATTCTTGGTGTGTTATTCTTCTTATGTATTGGACGAGAAAGGGCAAATCAAAGAGTAATAAGATGAATCATGTAATCGCTGATAAATCCCAATAAAAAGTCTCGACTCAAAGAAAAAATCAAAGCTAAGCATAAAATCTCTTCCGCTCGAATGAGTTTCTTTGCAAGAACCCATTGATATCTCCGCAGGCTGCCCCCCCCCCCCCCCCCCCCCCCACCCCCCCCCCCCCCCCCACCCCCCCCCCCCCCCCCCCCCCCCCCCCCCCCCCCCCCGCCCCCCGCCCCCCCAACCCCCAACCCACCACACACCCCAATCCACCCACCTCAAAAAACACTATCTGGGGAAATGAATTATCCGGAATATCGAGAATAAGATATTGCATTGTAATTTAAATGGTGAGAGAGAGAGAGAGAGAATAATTTCAGTTTCATCATAAGTTAAAGGGTCGTATCTGAGATTTTCAGGCCATGAATTTTCATTCTTATTTTCATTTCTCGCTCCTGACTTCGAGTTAATTATTGTGCGAAGGTTCAGACTACCATAAAACGCGTCACTTAAACGTCTTTACCTTTAGACTTCAAATGGTTTACAAAATTCAGTCTTTGGGCACTGTTTTAGGTGTAGAACATTATTATTATTATTATCATTTTGAAATATGAATCTTGGCCTCTATTCGCTTGCACAGGGGTGAAACGCATCTATTTTCCTTAAAAGGAGTCCTGGATGAGGTTCAGTTCACATTCAGAATTTACTTCTTAGGCAGAGATTAGACTTCAAGGGAAAATGTAAGATAAACTCTAAGGATCAAATTTAAAGGGAATATGTTTACAGAAATATTAAAATATTAATCAGTGTCTTAAACGGCACCTGAAGGATGCAAGGACTCTCATGGTCCTAATCAATAAATGTAACCAGGTTGATTGAAGTACTGAGGTCACGTGGTCAGATTTGCCGACACGGAATGAACTTACAAGCTCCAAGCGAAAACCCAGAGCGCACAAAGTGAGAATTTCCACCCCTCCACAGTCAGGAATGAGTGATGCTGATATCTGGAAACGAGGCAAGGTGGTGGTATAAATACACTTGCGTCACACAAAGTAAGGGATCAAGTGCAGTGAGGAAGCCTTACCTTTTAAATTGCAAATGCATAAAAGTCTTCAACTCCAAATTCCCGCAAAAGCGAGAGATGGTGGAATTACTCTATTCTGTTACGGTACTGAAAGGGAGGCAATGATACACAGACATCCAACGACAGGAATGAAAAGGCAAAGAAAAAGACTGCCACGTTGGTCGTGTACTGACCTCTTGGCTATAGACGCCTGTCTCCGCTTCTAAGGGCACCGCTGGGATTCCAAAGAGTCCCTTGGGGGGCATAGGGTTCAAATAACACTCGGCACGTGGCTGTGAGAGGCCAGGTAGGATTGAAGGGGGTGTTGGGTGAAAGGGGGGGGGGGGGAGGATTAAGAGCCATCTCGCTCCTCTGCTGGCGATGACTTTCGTCCCGTGACTGAGGCATAGCGTTGTTGTTGTTGTTTTGTTTTTGTTTTTTAATTAAGCTGGCCTTATGCCAGCACGAGCTCTTGCTCATATAGCAGCCCATAGGTAAGTCTGAAATTTTTCAAGTGAAGGGGGAATTTAGGGAGATGAATATGCACCTTTATTCTAATTACATGGATATGAAAAATGAGATGAAATGCGTTAACCAGTGAAATGAAAAGTTAACAGGCGGAGTTACAAACCTCTTCGAGACCCAAGGCCCCTGTCAGTCAGTAGGTAAAAAAGAGCGATGGCAGTGAGTACTGACGAGTCGGTGATGGCCAGAAAGGAAAATGGAAATAATTATCGTCGGAGAAAAACGGCAAAAATCACAAATCTATGGAATTGAAATATCATTTTCCATCTACCCGAGGAAAGCAAAAAAAGCGCCAATCGTTAGTGGTGGAGAACGGTGAAAGGAAAACGAATATATATATTTTTAGAGAAAGCAGCACAGAAATTAGTAAAAGCTTAAGTGGTAGTTAGAGCGGTAGTTGAAGAATTTCCCTCGTTAGATGTGAGGCGGCCGAAAATGGAGGAGAGAAGTTGTTTAGTAGTAGGAAAAGTGGATAGTTGCCAACCAAATAGTTAACAACTAATTAGTGGTGGTTTTGAACCGATACTGTTCTCCGAGGAGGTCATCTAGGAGTTCCATCTCGTATTTTTTTGGCATCGTTGAAGAGGTCGTTAATCAATGTGTTGATTTCCATTATACTTGCTTCTCTGACAGCTTTGACTATATATGCTCCGAACTCTAGGAAGGTGAAGAGATTATCTGCTATCTCCTCTCCAACGACAATGGGCTCCGTCTGAGTAGATCTATTGGGACACAAAGGCAGTTCTTCAGTCTGCATTTCAATGTCCATCCTTGGGACTGGCGATGCTTCAGTCCGAGTTCTTGCTTCCACAAGCAAAACAGGAACTAATGGCGGTGTAGGGGTTTGGGTAATCACCTTAGTGGTCGAGATGTTCTTTGGGGTTGGAGGAGCTGACATAGGGGTCGGAGCAGTGACCTTTTAGGGGTCGTAGGAGTGACCAGAATCTCTAATCCCGAGTTCTCTAATATAAGAACACATACAAAGAGTTGTAAAATTGCCATCGACAAGAAACATTTCTCTATTATTGGCACCACAAAGCAAACTACCCATCTAACTACCCTCGAGTCATTGTTTATTAAGCACCTTTCACCTAGTTTAAACTCCAACACCTCGTCATCTCCTCTCTCTCTGGCGTGAGGTTTACGTTGTGCGCAGACCTTACCGTTTTTAGTCAGTCAGCCATTTCTTTCTTTATGAATAGGTAGTTATCTCTTCATTCTCTATTTTAACGTTCTGAGTATATTTCAATTTTTATTGTAATTTTTAAATTTATTTCATTTTCATTGTAATTTTTAAGTTCATTTTAAATGTGAATTTAAATTACAGACTGATGCTGTGTTGGTGACCACATGAAACATTTCTTAATAAAATGCGCGTACATAACTGTCTTCTACTTGGACACCTCTTCCTTTATATATATATATATATATATATATATATATATATATATATATATATATATATATAAAATATATATATATATATACATGATACATATACATATACATATGTATATGTATATATATTAATTAAAACAATGTCCTTTTTATTTACAACTTGGCCATCATAATATATATTATTATTATTATTATTATTATTATTATTATTATCATTATTATTATTAGATATGTCTGTCATCATATAAAGTATAGATCACTGAACGTTTTGAAAATCAATATACTAAAAGGATTGTAAATCGCTATAAATTAACAAAAATAAAAAAGCATTCAAAAATCGGTCCGATCAGACACAGTATTGTAATTGTTTAATGTGTTGAAATATATATAATTGAAATTCTTATTACAAAATTTGTAATAAGTGGAAATCAGGTCGATAACGAGTGACATGAACAAGATTGGACTGTGAAAAAAACGGTAAAGTACAAATTGTTAATAGAAGCTTACAAACACTGGAACAGACGAGACAAGCTTACGCATCATAATATTGCCGGCGGAATTGGTGAGATTGCGAGCGCGCAAATGCGTTAAATAGGACGTGTACATGGGAAATGGAAACGCACAGAATAGACTAGCGTGCGTGCATTCGTGTGTTCAGTAGCGTGCGTATTTCCATACGTCCTTTAAAACAAATGAATGAGATATAATCTCTAGTATGGGAATTAATGGGGCAATCATACGACAAACTGTCGTAGTGGTCACAATAGACTTGGAGATCCGAAGAGGCGCTAGTATGCATCGGGAAAGGTAAAGAACATCTAGAACTGTGACATTTATTTCAGAAGATTGGGAAGGGAAGTGAGGTGCGACACTTAATGTTACTGACGAACTTTAACATTTCATTGTCTGATAAGTATGGTCTCTTTATTTCAGATGAATTCTGTCGTTGCTACTCAAAAATGAATTCTCTAAACTTTTATATGACGTGTATTGATAAAGACTCAGGTAGTGGGCTGACAAATGAGGATAAAAGGGTTAATTATATACATGATGCTTTCGTGGAAGAGTAATGGTGATCTAATTATTTTCTTCTGGATTTTCTTTTATTCATTTTATTCCATTCTTATGTTAGCTATTTGGGAAAATAAAGATTATAGTTTTGTTTATCGGGGGTTTGAATTCGCCTAAGACTTAATGATTAATTCAGCTAGCTACTGGGATGACAGGTGATGGGAACAAACCAGGTAGGCTTCGCTCTCATTTGTCTCCTTTTAGTTAAATTTGGTCTTTTTGTCCTTTATATATATATATATCTATATAATTATTATATATATATTACTTATATTATATTTATATATATATATATATATTAACATAGCACAATATACCTCCTCCAACTTAACAAAAAAGGTCAAAACTTCTGGATAAACTTTTTGATTCAGTCATTACCCAAGTTTTTTTGTGATTATCAATTAGGACCTGGATCATGAAAATTGATTAGATGAGAGCTTAATTATATGTTAATGAGATTCGACAATTAGCCTGTGGCTGCATAATCTATCTGGATATAATTATTGCTACCAAATATTTATCTGGGCGAGTGATTAGTTACGACAAAAAATATCCAACTATTTTCATCATACGCTCTGGTATAACTTGAATGAAAAGGACACAAATTATGAATTGTATGGTTTTTTACTTAGTGATAACCCTCAAAGCCTTTGGTTATGGAGTGCATTAATTTGGCTCTAATCTATATATATATATATATATAATATATATATATATATATATATATATATATATATATATATATGTATATTATATTATATATATATATATATATATATCTATATATTATATATATATATATATATAGTATATAT